>NW_003519392.1:0-39622 GCF_000190715.1 Dictyostelium purpureum
ACCCACAATGATTGCGTCTCCGAATAACCATAGCAATCAAAGAACGTGCCCACAACGACCCAAATCAAGTTCATTATAATATTGCCGCTTCATTAAACAATTCACCAGCAAGAACAAGAAATGTACACAAGACAACAACAACAAGAGCAAGAAATGTCCAGAAAACAACAACAACAACAATTAGAGCAAGCTGTCTTAAAAGAGCAAGAAGAGAAGAAAAGAAAGCAAGAAGAATTATGAAACAAAAAGAACAAGAGTTAAAGCAACAACAAGAGCTCCAAAGAAAACAACAACAACAACAACAACAACAACAACAACAACAACAACAACAACAACAACAACAAAAATCAACAAACTACCCAAATTTTAACCAAATCCATTCACGTTATAATGCCGGTAGTCTCCCACAACAACAGCAATCAAGCCCACAACAAAATTCCCCAAGAACATGTTCAAATGATTATCCAACATTTAATAGAGAACAGTCACGTTTTAATGCTGCTGGTACTACATCAAACAAGACTCAACAACAATGCCCACAACAACCACAACAACCATACACACCATCAAGGGCACAATCTAATTACCCAGCATTCAATAGTTCTCATTCCCGTTTCAATACCACTAGTGAACCAACAGATATTCCATCAAGAAACCAACAAAAAAGTGCACATAAAGCATCAGAATATCCATCATATAACAAAGACCAATCTCGTTATACATGTGCAGGTTCATCAAATACCCCAAATTTCAATTCTGCTGAGGAAGAAAAATTAAAAAGAGAAAAAGCAGAAAAGGACCGTATTGAAAAGGAAAAGTTGGAAAATGAAAGATTAGAAAGAGAACGTGTTGAAAAAGAAAAAAAAGAACAAGAACGTATTGAAAGAGAGAGATTAGAAAAAGAAAATGCGGAAAAAGAAAGAAGAGAACAAGAACGTATCGAAAAAGAAAAATTAGAAAAGGAGAGTTTAGAAAATAACGAATGTTGTATTTGTTATATCAAATTAAATACCACCAATACCTCCACTATCGAAGTTTGTTCTCACACTTTTTGCAATGAATGCATCCGTAAATGGTGCAAATTAAATAATAATACTTGTCCATTATGCAGAAAATTTTTTTTTTTTATTCAAGTAAGTAATTCATATGATATTAATATTTATACATAATAAATAAAACTTATATTAATTTATTTCTTTATTTAATTGCAGAGAGAGGGTCAAGTCAAAGTATCAATATTTGATGTCAAATTAGAACCATTAGAACAAGCCAACGAATCCGTTAATGGTTCCAATGATAATAATTCCGATGATGATTCCGATTATGGTTCCAATGAATCAGATTCCCATTCTGATCACAATGATCAATCATATTCTAGATACAATTTTAATGAAGATGACTACCTTCCAGATGAATTTTTTACTAATAATAATAATTCATTTGATAATTCTGAAGAATCTGATGACTACATGGATCTCGATTAATCATGAAATCAATGGCGAGGAAGTTAATAATTAAATCGTTTCATTCTAATTTCAATTATTGAATTTGACGGCGATGAAACTATTAACTAAATCGTTATTCAATTTTTCATATTAAAATCGATTAAATTATAAATAGTTAACAACACCATACAAAAAGGAATTCAAGATACAATCAAATCATTATCAACGTTCAGTAGTAAATATGGCATCATGAAATTCAACCCTTCATAAAAGCTCAGAAAATGGACAAATATTTCAATACCATATAGAAAGCAATATATAAAGGTAACTATAATGATAACATTAATATACTTATATTTATATTTAAATATAAAAGAAACTAATATTCATTTTATTATTAATTTCGTTTAGTTCTATTCCGTTATTTTCAATATCAATACGTTTAATGTTAATAGTGTATAATCAAACAAAGGGGTTTGTTCCAACTAATAATCAACAATCATCAGGGGTATCCATCAAAAAAATCATAATAGCATTTTTTCTTTTTAGAGCTCACAGTTATTTAAATCATCACCACCACCGCAATAATATAATGAATCACCAACAATCACCAACAATCACCAACAATCACCAACAATCAAACTCATAATACCACATTTTTCCACCATTTCAAGAAATACCAATCAAAAGATCTCATTAGTATTTTCATATTATATATTATTTCACTATCAATTATAATATTTAAATTAACAAATAACAATCAGTAAAAAAGTATATTTAGTTCAATTTAATTATTATCAATTCAGATTTTATTTTTATATTTCATAAAGAGTTAGTTATATAAATAAATAAAGATTAAAAATTTATAACATATTTTTTACTTTTATTTTCTTTTTTTTAATTTTTATTATTTTTTTTTTAATCTGGTTTTTATCTTTTTATTTTAATATACTTCATTTAAATATTCATTTTTTTAAATTTAAATTATTTTTATCTTTTTTTTTTTTATTTTTTTTTTTAAAAAAAAATGAACATTATTAAAAATCATGAGGAATTCAAGAATATTAAACAATAATAGATTTACTTGTTTGTACCAACACTTTTTATAAAATTAATATAAATTATATAAAAAAAATTAAAAAAAAAAAAGACAAGAGACACTATTATTTTTCTATAGATTTACAAATTTATTTATCATTCTTTTTTAAATTTTTTTGTAGTTGTTGTGTTACTTGTCTTTGTTGTAGTAGTAGTTGATGTTGTATATGTTTTTGTTCAAGTTTTCTTTGGTGATCTAAAAGCTGTTCTTGTAATTGTTTTTTGTGTAACTCTACTTCTTCTTTGGGTAAAACATATGAGATAAGGCTCTTATAGCAACCTTGGACTAATCTATTTGTTTCTGTACTTGCACTTGATCTAGTTAATGGTGGTGTTGCAAAAGTCTTTTCAATCCTAAAGCCAGGTATTAAATCAGTTGCTAATTTTGATTTTGGAGTACTTGAGATGGGTGTTGATGGTGCAGTAGTGTTTGCAGATGATGGTGAGTTTGGTGATGAGTTTAATGTTAACATTGATGTTGTTGTATTTGGTACTGTAAAGTTAAATTCTAATTCATTACCAATATTATCTTTTTCTTTCTCTTTTTCTCTTTCTTTTTCTTTTTCTTTTTCTGTGTTGCTTTTATTTCTATAGTTGTTTAAATTGATATCGAATGTAATAACATTTTCTTCATCTTCGCTAATTTCTTCATTAATATCAATATCATCAATATTAATATTATGAATGATTGTTTGTATTTTTCTTTTCTTTGGTGATTTTTGTTGTTTTTCTGGTCTCTTTTTTTTATGTTCTGTATTATCTTTATCTATTTCCTCTTCATTAACTATTTTATATGTATTATTATTGTTTTTATTATTTTTATTATTTTTATCGATAAATGTTTCTTCGTCAGAATCTACAAAAGGATCTTCAACAATTTTTTCTTTTCTACTCTTGATTAGTTGTAAATGGTCTATAGAGTTGATTTGAAGTTTACTTGGGTCAGTATTTGTAAAGTTATCTTTGTCATCGATGGTGAATGAATAGAAGCTGCATTTATAAGCTGATTTCCATGAGAGTGAGCCTTCAGCCATTTCATACGATTCATATGGATATTTAAAGATACCCCATGGTTTTCTTATTTTATCTGATGGTTTAAAACGTGGGCATAAGGTTTTCATTGTTAATACCTTTGTGTCATTACTTGAGTGTTTTTTGAATAGTTCCATAATATAGAGTTCGAGGTCTGGAGGGAAACAGGTGTTGTGCATAAAGAAAACATTAACTTTGGAAAAATCAAAATCTAATTGACCTTTGATATCGCAATTGTAAAACTCTATGTTCTGAGTTGATTCGTGTAGACCAAGTTCTTTGGAGCACTGTCTGTAGGTGTTTAGCATTTTTTGAGAAATTTCAAAAAGATCTTTACGAATTTCAAAGCCAATCACTCTGCAACCAACCATTGAGGCCACTTGGAATAAAACATTACCAATACCACAACCAATATCACAAAAAACATCGCTTGGTTTAACTAGGCCTAATCGAATCCATTGTCTAATTAATTTGGGGTTAGCTTCACCATAAACTTCTTGACTGAAACTTGTATATTGTTTTAAAACCTTTGGATCTGGAATATTTGCCCTCATTTCGCTATAGATTTGAATATATTCAGTATATTTCAACCTTCTAATTCCATCAACTTGCTTTAATGATTTCATGAATTTGTATTGCTGTGATAGTGAATAGTTACATTCTTTTGATGCAAATAAGTCAACCATTTCAAATTCGTTGAATTTTTTCTTTTTAAGGTGAGATCTTTGATTTGTAATATTTTTTTTTTTTTTTGATGCTCTATAATTTTCCTCCTCTTCTTCATCATCCTCTTCTTTTTCTTCCTCATTGCTTTCTTCTTCATCATCCTCTTCATCTTCTTCGTTGCTAATATTGTCTTCATCTTCGCTATCAATTTCTTGATCTGTGGCTTCACTTTCATCGATAGCATCAACTGTTTTACCTGTACCCCTTAAAGCTGAAGCAGTTGTTAAATTACTAATTTCCCTGCAAACAGTACACTGCTCTATAACTTCTTTAGTATCCCTTACAATTGTGGCCCATTCACATCGATCATCTCTTAGACTTTCAAGAGTGGTTTGAAGGTTTTTATGGAACGATGGATTACGAAAATGAGACCCATGATGCTTTTTGACAATTGCTGTTATTGAGTGATTAAATGGTATTTGAATAGGTTCATCCAATGCCTCTGAATCTATATTGATAAAACAACCATCATCTTTATTAACATTGATTTGAAAATTACCCAATAAATCTGAAATCTTTTGAATTGCGCCAAGAAAAATTGAATTAATTGATTTAATAATAGCTGATTTATCAATTTTTGGTGGTTTTTGATATATTTCTAAAGATTGTTTACTATTAATATTTGTTTTGTATTTATTAATATCCATATTCATTTCATTTCCATATTGAATATTCATTTGATTTTCCATTTCTTCCATTTCCTCAACTCCTTTAACAACTTCAGTTTCTTTTCTACTTTCCATCTCTATATTTTTAATAATATTATTAATATTATAGCTATTGCTATTATTAAAAGAATTATTTTTATCATTATTATTTAAAGTTGTGGTGGTTTCACTATCAATCTCTAGTTCAGTTGGTTTTTTGGGAGAGTTATTATTTCTTTTTATACTATTATTTTGGGTTTTACTATCGCTATTAATTTCACTGTTTTCACTATCGCTTTTATCATTTATACTATTGATTTCATTTAAGATATTATTTGTATTGACAACTTTTTCTTTATTTATTTCAAAACTATTATTAATTGGGATAGTGGCGCTGTTATTTATATTATTCATATTTATACTAGTATTGGCTTTATTTTTATTTGGTTCATATAATTCAATTTCGTCATCTGATGGAATTAAAATACTTTCTGACTCGATTGATCTTATTGAAAATTCTTCTAAATTACTATTTTTTCTTTTTACTCCTGCTATTTCAATATCACTGCTATCGTCAGAAACTAAATCTACAAAAGTATTTTGTGAATTGCTATTATTAACATTGTCCTCATCATTATCATTGATATCAATAACTTCTTGGGTTATAGTTCTAGTAGATGGTGTATTTGAAATATTGGTTTTATTTGGTGAGACTTTGGTTGGTGAGGAGGTAGTTGTTGTGTTGGTGGTATAGAGTTTAGGTTTGCTTGATTTTGTAGTTTCTGTGTCATCACTTTGAGAGGGCTGAGTATTAAGCTCATCAAACTGTCTCTTTTTTGGTGTAATATTCTTATTAGGTGAATTGATTGCTATTGTTGTTGTTGTATAGGCAAAGATTTCTCCATCATTATCACTTTCATCCAAAACCAATTCTTCATATGAGTTTTTATCATCGCTGTTAAAAGACCCGATTTCGATGTTGTTTAAAATAGCATTTGATGAAAAAAGTAATGTTTCAAAATTTTTTTCCTCTGGTTCTTTTTGATCTGTTTTCTTTTTTCCTTTTTTCTTTGCTTTTTCTTTTTCTTTTTCCTTTTCTTTTTCTTTTTCTTTTTCTTTTTCTTTTTCCTTTTCTTCCTTTTCCTTCTCTTTTTCTTTATCTTTTTTTTTCTTTTCCTTTGGTTTTGTTGTACTTTTATCAACTTTAGATTTTTCGATTTTTTTAGTAGATTTCTTTTTATCATTATCACCATCTTTCTTATCCTTTGATTTTTTCTTGGTTCTTTTGAGAATTATATTATTATTATTATTGCTAATGTTGGTATTGGTGTTGGCAACAGGGCTGGTTGTAACGGCTGTGGTGGCTGTAGTGGTTGTAGTTGTGGTAGTTGTAGTTGTAGTGGTTTTGGGGCTATTGGTTATTGGTGAACTAGCGTGGTTAAAATCTAAATGGGTTGTAGTTTTTGGTGTTGATGTATTTGGAGAAGATGGGGTTTCGTTAGGTGTTGATTGTGATATAAGGGAGGTGTTAGATGAGGATGTGGTATTATTACGAGTGCCATCACTAAATTCACTAGGAATCTTTGGTATTACTTGGAAATAATCTGTAATAAGTGGAGCTGAGGTATTGCTTTGTGGACTATTTGACTGGATACTACCTTTGGTTTTTAATTTTTTTGGTGGAGGATTTGAATTGGGGTTTTTTGGTGATTCATTTGCTTTACTTTGTGCTTTCTTTTTTGGTGGTGAAACTACAGTATGACCTCCATTACTGTTACTATTATCATCTATATTATTATTATGACTACTATTACTATTATTATTCATAAATTTAAATATATCCTTTTTTTTTTAAAAAATTTAAAAAGAAAAATATAAATTTTATATTTTTAAATTAAAATATTAAAAATTTTGGTTTCTTTTATTTATTTTTTTTCTTTTATTTTCTTTTTTTCTATTTTATTAAAATAATAAATAATAAAGAAAAAGAGTAAGTTAGTATTAATTATTATTTCTAAAAAAAATTATTTAAAGTTTTAAATATATAAATTGTAACTTACATTAATATTTAATTTTTTTTCTTTATAAAAAAAAAAGAATAAACCTATTAACTCTATTTATTTGATTAAAAGAGATAATTAAAGCACTATATGTTGAGTTAAAAATGAAAAAATAAACTTGTAATGTGTTGTTATAAATGATAATCCAAAATTATAAAAAAAAAAATGGCTCCTAAAAAAAAAAAATTTAAAAAAAAAAAAAAAAATTATAATTTTAAAAAAATGTTTTAATTTTAATTTTTTTTAATTTTTATTTTATTTTATTTTAATAATTGAATAATAAAATAGAGGGAAACAAATAAGCAAAATTATTATAATATAATATGATTAACAATCATGTAAACATAATAATCAAAACATATGTACCTTCACCATATTTGGAAAAAAATTCAATTAAAAATCTTTTTTTTTTTAATCATTTTAATAATACCACCGTAAGGTTTCCCTCAGTTTGGTGGAGTGAAAATTAATTAAGCTATGATTAATCAAAATAACTATATTTATGTCATTTTATATTTAAATTTAAATTTATAAATAAAATAAACAATAAATATATATTTATATCTTTTTTCAAATAATATCAAAATTAATTCTTATAATAATAATTATTAAAAAAAACAAGAAATAAAAATAAAAAATAAATAAATTGAAATATCCTCCAAAAACACTCCACAAAATAGGTTTTTTTTTTTTTTTTTTTTTTTTTAATTTTTTTATTTTATTTTTATTTATTTTTATTTTATTTTTTTTTTTTTTTCATAATAAGATACATTTGTTTTTTTTTTTTCTCTTATTTTATTCAGAAAATAGTATTATAAATATTTATATTAAATATTATTTTTATATTATATATTATTTTTACTTTAAATTGTTATAAAAAATAACTTTGTAATCATACTTTTTATAAATATTTCAAGATGGCAAAATATAAATTAGGAAATTGGGCAGCAATGATTGGTATGGCTGCATGTTGGATTTTAATTGCAGGTGGTATCATGGGATTATGGTACCCAAGACAATATATTGCTATTTATTCAATGTAGGTTATATTTGTATTGTTTTTTTTACAAGAGTTTTTCATTTGCTAACCCTTTATTTAATAATACAGTTGTGTCGGAGGTGTTTTATATCCATTATTATACCCAATCAAATTTTTGGGCCCATTAAAAGCTATTTTTCATCAATACTATGTCGCTGCAGCATTAACAGGAGGGTAATTTATTTATTAGTTATTGTTAAGTATTAATATTTATATTAACTTTTAATTTTTATTTAAAATAGACTTAGTGTTTTATGTTATTTCTTATTACCAACTGTTATAGGAGGAATTGCATTGGATTTAAGTGCAATTGTATTTTTATGGGCAGCAATTAGAGGCGAAAAGGGTGATTACTTTGATAAAAATGATTAGTCAAATCAATCAAGCAAACAACGTGTATTTAAAAAATCTATTTATTTATTTATTAAAAAACCCAATAAAAAAACAAACTTATTTATTTTAGAAAAAAAAAAACTCAATTTTATATTTATTTAATTATTTTGAAAACTTTTGACCACTTCATCACTTGGTGAGGTTGTTATAATTTTTTTCCATGGACCTTCGGGAACATCTTTATCATCAACAAATTGCCACGAACATCTAATGTCATCATTATCAGAGCTAAAACCATCTGATGGTTCTGTAGTAATTGGAATAACAGATGATGAAGAGAATGGACTATAATCATCACCCTCCCCCCAATCCCCCCAATCTCCAGCACTATTTCCATTAAATGATAATCGTCTTTTTGGTTGTGTGGTGGGTAATGGTGTGGTGCTTACCAATGTTGTGGTTGGTGTGTTTGATGATATTGGTGTTGTATTTGATGGTGTTGATGTTGTATTTAAAGAATTGTTATTAATTGAATCTTGTGAGGATGAGGATGTTGACGAGGGTGCTAATACATCTGGGTCTATTGTAGAGTCACTGCCATTAGGATACTTTGGTTGGGAAGATGCTGTATTATACGATGTTGAAGGTGATGGTGAAGATGTTAAAGATTGTTCTTCGTATGGTATTGATATAGGTGAGGTGTCATAGGATGTCATTTTTCTTTTAATTGGTTTGAATTTTCTTCTAATTCCTAAAAACTCTGCAACTTCTGGTGATATTGCTAAGCCACCATATCCACTTTCTGGTACGCTGTGGCTTGCACCAAAGACATATGAATAGTCATCTTCAAACTCTGGACCCACATCTTCATATTGACAAAATACAAATGCATCTTTATGTATTACCTTGATCCAACGGTTTTTTAAAATTGATTTTTGCTCGGGGTCATCATAATGCGACCATGGTATTGAATATGCATTTGCTTTTCTTCCATAAATATCCAAGTCATTGTAGGGCAATGCACAATAAAATGTATTCTCTTTTGGTAACAATATACTCTTGATATGAGGACATTGATCTAAGGCTACTATACCAATCTTATCATTCCAATTTTTATCCCATGCTGTCCTGTTTACCCTATCATGAAATAAAAACTTATTATTTTCATCTACATAATGTAAAATCGTTTTAATATTATAATGGGTTGTATATGAATTAATTAAATTAATCTATAATATAAAACATTAGTATATATTATATTATTATTTGCACATTTTAATGTATACTTACATTTAGTAATAATAGGGCAAAATTTAAAAAAAATTGAAAAAAATTAAAATAATTCATAATAAAAAGTAAATATTAAATATTTTTATTATTATAAACATAGAAGTTATAAACTAAAAATATTTATTAAATATTTTATTTTATATAAAAATAATATGTGTCGTAGTTTATTAAATATGTGATATATATGTGGGGTTAAAATAAAAAATAAAAAATAAAAAATAAAAATAGAAAAAAAAAAAAAACACACAGAGGAGAAAAAAAAAGTTGGTTGTTTAATATAAAATAAAATAAAATAAAATAAAATATAAAATAAAATAAAAGAATAAATATAAATATAAATTTTTTGATAAAAAAAAAAATATAAATAAATAAATTTTTATTTGTAAAAATACAATTCTTTTTTTTTTTTTTTTTTTTTTTTTTTTTGATATAAAAAAAAAATATAAATTAATTATTATTATTATTACTTTCTGAATGGTCACTTTTAAATGATTTTTGTCTTTGTAAAGAGGGTATATTCGAGGTAGTTGAACCAGAAACAGTGCTTGAGTTGTCTTTAAATTCATGTGACTTAATTTCAAAAAAGTTTACTAAATGTTTGATACTTGGAGATTTAACCATAGCAGGTGGATGAAGATGAGAGAACGATGTTGGAATTGGTGCACGTGATAAAACTGGTTTTCTTCTTTCACTTGAAACAGAGTTAATTGAATTGACAGATCTTGGTTGGCTGTTAATGGTATTATTATTACTATTGATATGGAAATGTTTTCTTTGATAATTTGGTGAAATTGGTTTATTATTATTTATATTATTATTTGTAGTGGAGGTTTGATTATTTTCACCAGAGTTATCAGATTTATTTTCTTCAAATGATAGTTTACGTTGTTTATCGGCTTCTTTTTGTTTTACAGATAATTGATAATTTAATGTGGCTGCATCAGTTAATGATTGCTCTGAAATGGATCTATTAATAGAGCTATTATTATTATTTTCAATTTGTTGATCTTGATTATTACTAAGAGTGTCCTCTAACATCTCACTAACAACAATTGGTGGTGGAATGGCAGCTTTTTCATCAGTTTGTGGTGATGAAATAATAACAGGTGTTGAAATAGGAGTAATTTGATTGGAGTTAATTTCTTGTTGTAATTCTTGTTGGATTGGTTGTACTAATGGTGATACTGGCTCAACCTTATTATTGTTATTATTTGAAATGATTTGAGATTGTGAAAGATCAATATTATTCGATACATTGTTGGTGCTATTGTTCATACTATTGCTATCCATTGATTGTATATCATCGATTGTATTTGTTTCATTTTCTGATGAATCCTCGTATGAGCTATCTGAATTTTTATCAAACTCTAAATCTAATGATGGAACAAAGTCATCTGGTAAATTCAAATCGCTTGGAATTATATATGGCGAGGTGGCATTTGAACTATTATTATCGTGATACTCTTGTTGATCTTGTGATTGTTTCTTTTTAGATTTTTTACCTTTAACTTTATTACTAATATTTTTACTCTTCTTTTCGAATGCTTTTTTCATACTCTTATAAATTGAAGTGCCACTTGATTTTAATGATTTTTTACCATCATCGACATATAATGGTGATGGTGGGATTTGTTGAGAATCTTGTTGTTGGGAATTATTTTGTGGTTGGATTACTGGTGAAACATTTGAAATTGGTGTTATGGATGGTGATGATGTTGCAGAGTTTGACGATACTTCAATAATTAATTCACCAGATGCACTGGTAATGGTATTGTATTTTTGACTTTTTTCTCTAGTTGAGCCTGATCTTTTTAATTTTCTTGATAATCTATCAAGTGAGAATGATGAAGATGAACCATTTTCAGAGCCATCATCATTTTCAAAATTTCTAGGTGTATTTGGTGACGATCCAGCATTTTCACCACCATTGGATATTTCATCACCACCACCATTACTACTACCGATTGAACCCTTTCTTTCGTTTTCTAATCTGAGATCTGTAAATAATTTTCTAAAACTGAGTGATTTGGTATTAACTTTATATTGTTGTGAACTGATTGGTGGTGATCTTGGAATACCATCTGATCCTAATAATGGCGATTTATTTTCGCTGCTATTATTAATACCATTACTATTATTAAGATTATTTATATTTTGAGAAGATTCAGTTTCCCCTCCACTAGTTGCATTATTTTGTTGTTGTTGAGGGTAATCCATCGACCTACGGTTATTTCTAAATTTCTCACCAAAAAATTTATGAAATCTCTGGCTGGATGAACTTTGACCACTTACACCATGTGGTATACCTAAAATACTATCACTAAGACCACCAGCTCTGGCACTAACTTCTTTTTCTTGTCTATTCTCTTCGGTTTTACTCCACATTTCATCTAAAACATTACCTAAAGTTTGTTGGAAAGCACCAATTGATGGGGGATTGGTCCATTTTAATCTTGATAAAACGGCACGAGTTTTATGTAAAACTGTAATATAATCTTCAACGCAACGACTTTCTCTTTCCCAAATTTCATCGAAAAGCTCAAAGGAAATACAAAATAACTCTTCAAACCAGTCATCTTGATCGAAAATAATTTCATAGAGATTTTCGTCTTCAATATAAAGTTCGTAGATTAAATTTGTTAAAGTGAAACCAACTCTTGAAAATGAATAAAAAGACTCTGGACCCCCATTTTTACTATCGATTTTATCAATTTGTGATTGTAAAATTTCTCTATAGATCCTTGAATAACGTGCACAAAAATATATCATATTTCTTACACCTAAAATTCCAGTGTTTTGTAATTCGTTTTGTAAATCGTTGGATTCGAATCCTAAAAGTTTCATTTTTTCTTCGAATGGTATTAATTGATTCTTTTCATCTTCAGGTGGAAATGACATTTTACATAATCTACTAATGAATGATAATACATTATGGGTATCTTGTAATACTGATGTTTGTTTTGCAACTTTAATACCATTTATTTTATGTTTTTGATAATGTAATAATTCTAATCTAACACTTGGATTTACACTTTTAACATAGGTCTTTTTTAAAAAAATAAAAAAATTTTAAAATAAATATTTGTGTGTATCTATATGCAATAAAATAAAAATGATACCTACTTTAATGACATCATTAACACCTTGTGAACTTAAAACTTGTCTATACTTTTCAAAATCGAAATAGGATGGTGCACAACTTAACATATGATTAATAAATGATAAACATCCAGCTACTAATAGATCATGATCTGGTTGATCTGATTTTTCAAGAATATGAATATAAAAATTCTTTTTAAATTGGTGTGAAACTGAATTAATTGCTTGATCTAAAATATTAAACATTAATGATGGCTTTTTTAATGATGGTGATGAGGATGATGATGATGAAGATGATGATGATGAAGATGATGAAGTTGTTGATCCTGATGCTGCAGATGATAATGACGATGTTGAAGTTTTTGTTGATGCTGGATAGGGTGATGGTTGGAATGGGATTTCTACAGATGGATTAATGGGCGAAAATGTATTGGTTGTTAACATTTGAGTCAAAAGATTAAATAATGATGGCTGTCTGTTACAATATACAAATGATATAACTGTTTGTGTTGAAAGTGTTAATAACTCGGTATTTTGATTAATAGTTTCACCATCAGCCATGCCATTATATGTTGGTGATACAGTCAATGGTGTTAAATCTTCTGTTTCTTTTGACATTTTTTTTTACACATATAAATACAAAAACAATAATATAACAATTAAAAATGAACAAGTATTATTATTTTCTTTTTTTTATAAAAACTATATATGTGTGTGATTTATATAAAAAAAAAAAAAAATAATAAAAAATAATATACAGCAATAACACAATAATAAAATTATAAAATTTTATTTATTTTGATTATTGATAATTAATAAATATATATATATTATATCCAAAAGAAAAAAACAGAGAAAAGATAAGCGAAAAAGTATCCAAATTTAAAATAAAATAAAAAAAAATTTTAAAAAAAAAAAAAAAAAAAAAAAAAAAAAAAAGAAAAAAATTGTCCAAAAATAACGGCTTTTTATAACATTTGTGGTGTGGGTGTGTTTGATGATTCTTGGTGGCAAAAACACAATATTTGTGTTAAAAATACATCATGAAATAATGCTTCTATTTTATTCAGTATGAGAACATAAATAAAATAATAATTTAATTAAATCATATTATTATAATTTAAAGATATGATTTATTTTTATCACCACACAATTATTTTATTTCTCAAGTTTAAAATATTAATAATAATAATAAAATAATAATAAAAATAATAATAATGATAATAATAACGTGTTTATTTCAATTTTAAAAAAATTAAATATATATGTTATTCAAATAACCAAAATAATAACTTTCTTTTTTTTTTTTTTTTTTCAAAAATAAAAAAAAGTTTTTTTTCAATTTTTTTTTTATTTTTTTTTTATTAAATACCCATCTTTTTTTATTTTATTTTCTTTCTTTTTTTATATATCTAAAATCACCTACATAGATTTATTATAGTATACAAATTATCATGTCAAACGATACCCAACAAGATAACAACAACTCTTCAGAAGTTAATAATAATGTCGAAAATAATGTTCAAGAAAATACAGAAGAAGAAACACCAAAAGTATATGAGATAACCGCTACTGATCACATAAATAAAAATATGTTGGGTAAGATAAAAAAAAGGAGATATTTACTATACATTTTTGACACATTCAAATTGAATCGATTCTAATTACTTTTTCTTTTTTTATAAATTTAAATTTAAAATTTTAAATTTTAAATTTTATATAAAATATTATCTCTTACACAAAATAAAATTTAATCAAAATCATAATCATAATCCATAATCATAATCATCAAAATAATCAAAATAATAAATCATATGATAATCAAATTTCAAATAATAATCGTCATTTCATTTAAATTTTATTAGAAATGTTCAAACAAAGACTTGAATCTGGTCAATTCCAATTTACAAATCAAAATGATAACGATGATAGCGATGATGAATTTAAGGATTAATATACGATACAAAAATAAATAAAAAAAAAAAAATAAAAAAAAAATAATAATCAAAAAAAAAAAAAAAAATAGTATAATATAATAGAATTAAAAAAACAATTTTAAATATAGTCGATATAAAATGTAGTTTTATGGAAAAAAAAAAGTAAAGAAACTATTAAACTCAAGGAATATTATATTATTTTTTTTTTTTTTAAATGTACAACAAATAAAAAACCATTCTTATTTATTTAAAAAAATAATAAATTTATTTAGTTATAGTTATAAATAACTATTTTTATTTTTTATTTAAAAAAAAAAAAAAAAATTCTTAAAGTGGGGGTTAATCACATACAAAATCAATCTAATTTTGGTGTCTTTTTAGTGGTTGTACATTAAATTTAAATTTTATGTGTACGTGTATGTGTGGGTGTGGGTGCAGTGTGGAAAAATAATATATTAATATTTTTTATATTTTTTAAATTTTTTTTTTATGTGATAATTTTCTTTTTTTATTTTTATTTTTTTTTTGTTCAATTTAATTATATGACAAAAATAATATATTAAAAATATAATAGTAGTAATAATATTAAAATAATTTTAATATTAATATATTATTATTATTATTTAAAAATTTAAAGATAAAGTTTTTTCAATTTGATTATACAACTAAAATATAATAAAAAATAATAAAAGAAAGGAAAGAAATAAAGAAAGAAAGAAAAATATAAAATAATAATACGCACTCACTCTATAAACAAATATAAATAAAAACAAACAATCCCAATAAAAAATGAATATAAAAATAAAAAATCTTGTATCATTATTTTTTGTATTACTATTAATAAATATAATTGTAATTGATCATTTTATGCAATAAATTATTTTTTATTTTATATTTTGTAATTCTAACCCAGTTTATTTATTAAAATTTTATAATAATATAGAAAGGGGAAGGCTCAGCAAGTAGCGACTATGAGACAAATGATGATAGCAGTCACAGTGGCAGTACTTGGTCAGATGGTAATGGTGATTTAAATAGTGTAGAATTTTGCCCACCTTCTAGACGACTTTGCGATACTGGATCTTACAGAGATACAAATGAAAGAGTACATTTAGTTAGATATTGTGTAGAAAAAGACGAGGTATGTTGTGGATGCAATTCAGTTTTTACCCCACATTATAATGTAACTTCCGGAAATGTAACATATGTCAAAGTAGGTGAGTGTTTTGGATGTTCAAAAAATTCAAGATGCAGCTTTGATGTATTCAAAGATGGTTTACAACGTTATTGTACATCATCAGGAAATGTAAGCGGTCCATTGGGTTTAGTTATACTATTATTATCTTTGGTCGCAATTATAATTTAATAAATATAATGGTTAATGTTATTAATTTAAAATAAATAAAAATATGTATAATTTTATTATAAAAAAAAAAAAAAAATATAAATCATTTTTTTTATAATTAGATACTGTAATATTAAAGTATACATAAAAAGATTTTATATAATTGAATTTTTATTTCATAAACTTTATTATAATACTGGATAGTAGCCATAATTTGCTATTTAATAAAATTTAAATTAGTAATAGTTTTTTCTCATTAAATATCTCATTTTAAAAATAACTTACAAACGTGACAAATAAATCTTGATAATCTCATATTTCCTTTTTCTCCCCAACCAGATCCCTTTAATTTAAAAATAAATTTTAATATTGATTTTAAAAAATATATAAGCAAAAGAACTTACCCAACTTATTTATAATAATGGTTAATAGAAAGATATAAGTAAAAAAATTAGTATTATATTGTTTATTTTTTTTGAATGATTAATAGTTTTGGTAACTTACGAATTTCTAATAGTATAATAATCAATACCATCGATTGTTCCGTATCCTGATATAATATTCTAAGGTTTTAGTAATTTAGTAAAATTTAAATTATAAGTATAAATACTCACCAATAAGAGTAACTGCGTGGTCAATATTTCCTTTACCACATGCAGCATCGTTATATAATCCACTTTGATAAAGTTGGAAAGATCTTACACCTGCTTGTAAAGCAACTGCTATGGGGCCTACTCTTGTAAGGGCATCAGTCATAGATCTTTCATTATTTATATTTACATATGAATTTATACCACCATTTTTTGAAGTTGGTCTACATGTACCTTCAGAATTAGTATATGGATATCCTGTTTCTAAACTTACTCCTTTATTTGCTCTGATATAATCATAAACACCTGTAAACCTATTTACTTAATATAATTAGTATGGTTGAGACTTTGAATAAGATTTATTTTGTATACTTACCAACCACCTGAACAACCATTGTTACCTTGGTTTCTTGTACAATCAACAATTTCTTGTTCACTTAATCGAGCCTGAATTCCTTTTTTAGATAAAGCACCTTCTAGTGCTGTTATACTTGCAAAAGCGTAACAAGATCTTTAAAAGGAATTAAAATAGGTATATAAGATTTAAAAATAGTATCTATTATTTGTACTTACCCACAACTTCCTTGGTTTTTAACAGGTGGAAGAGATGAGGACCAATCAGCACTAGCTGTTGACATTAATAATCCTGATTTATTGGAGGGTTGGGTTTTATTTGAATGGGATTCACATCTTGTTTCTACTTGTTCCAAATCTGTTATGTTATTTGCTTTTTTGATATAGGAAAATGAAATAGAATCATTTACTGCAATAGTTGGTCTCCAATGTGGTAGTCCATACTTATTTGAACCTATAGTAGAAACTTCCCAAATGCTAGTTACCTCTAAATAAAATGTAAAACTATTTATTGTTGACGACCCTAAATTATGAATAGTAGCTTTAACATTGATGTATTTTTCATTTTGAGTGATCCATGAGGTAATGATCTCTTGTTGAACTTGAATATTGCATATGTTGGGATATGGTGATGGGGTTTCAGTTGGGATGGGTGTTTGTGTTTGGTTCATCATTTCTTCGATTTCTGTTGTGTTTAATTGAATTAAATAGGTTTGGGCAAACTCCTCTGGTGAAATATCTGCAAATTCATTTAAACCTATTTTATAAGTAGAGTCGTTTTTTTTGCTGTGTTGTTCAATATATCTATAACTATCTTTAAAGATTTCATATGACTTGTAAAAATTATTAGCTGTATAGGTTTTATTATAATCATTTGACCATTTAATAAACTCTTTTTGATAATTGAATTCTCTTTTTCTGCATTCTTTACCATAGTACTCCAATAAACATCCACACACATCACGATGATGATGATAATGATGTCCTTTATTTTTACTAATATCTTCATTGTCTGAATTATCATCTATTGCTTCGATTTCTAATTTATCTTCATAATATTTACATCTATTGCATTTTTCATCTTCAATATCATCAAGTTCTACATAGTTGTCATCTGTGTGTTTATTTATTTGTACTTTAACTTTTACAATAACCTCTATATCATCCTCTTCATTTTCTTCTCTATAATTAAACCTACTATGTGAAATAGTAATAGATAATGTTATAATTAAAAAAATAAAAAATACTGTTTTAATTTTCATTCTATATCAAAAAACAATTATGTTTGATTATATTTTATATATAAATTTAGTGTAGTGAGAAAAAAAAAATAAAATAAAACAAACCATTTTATTAATTTATTTTATCTTCAAACCGTAAGATTCTCTTTAATCACATTTATTATCACAAAGAAATTAAACTGCAAATTATAATCTTCAAGGAGCCAAAAAAAATAAAAAAAAATAAAAAATAAAAAAATTAAAAAAATTAAAAAATCACATTGCGTGATTAAAAAATAAAAACATTCGATTTGATTAGTTTAGGGATAATATCTTTTATTTCTACTAAAAATGTTTAATTTTTTAAAGTTATAGTATTTAAATAAAAATATTAAAAAATTATAAAATGATTATAGTTTATTTTGGTGGATACCCTGATGATTGGTGGTGGTAAAGTGTGGTTATACTGCTGGATTATGGCTTTGGTTGTGACATGAAAGTACTGCGGTGGAGTTAATGGGTTAAATAGCTGACATATTTTAAAGAAAAGTGTGATTATGATTTATGTTGATGGATACCCTGGTGATTGTGGTTCACTTTGTATTGTATTGATTTGAACAATATCCCCAATATTTGATTAGACACTTTAAACAATAAACGTATTGATATTGAAAATAAAGAATTTGAAACTAAATAAATAATAAAAATATTAGTTTCTTTGATATTCAATTATAATTATAATTATTTTAATGTTATAATTATATTTACCTTAAAATTTTGCTTTCTTATTGATTTTGGAACATTTCGTTAGTTTTTACTTGTCATTTTCTGAGCTTTTTTCCGAGGGTTGAATTGAATGATGCAATATTTACTACTAATAGTTGATTATGATGTGATTTTTTGTTGAATTCCTTTTTGGATGATGATGTTAACTATTTTTATTTCATCGATTTTAATATTAAACATGGAATGAAACGATTTAATTAATAATTTCATCGAATTCATTAATAGAAATATTGAATGAACCGATTTAATTATTAATTTCATCGCCTTCGATTTAATGATTAATCGAGATCCATACGGTCAACAGATTCTTCAGATTCTGAAATATCAAATAAATTGTTATTATTTATAAAATATTCATCTGGAAGATAGTCATCAGGATCAAAATTATTTTGGTAATCATCGTGGTATACGAATTCAGAATTGGAGTTATCATTATGACCAGATTGGGAATTGGAATCTGATCCATAATCGTTTTCTTCATCGGAATCATCATCAGGTTCTAATAAAACATCATTGATTGATCTTTCGGCTTGACCCTCTCTCTGCAATTAAATAAAGAAAATAAATTAATATATTTTTTATTATTATATAAATATGAATGAATGAGTTACTTTAATACGATAAAATTCTGCTCTACATAATGGACAAGTATTATCTTCTTTGCACCATTTATGGATGCATTTGTAGCAAAATTGATGAGAACAATCGATAGTGGAGGCATTGGTGGTATTTAATTTATTATAGCAAATACTGCACTCGTTATTATTTTCTTTTTCTAAACGCTCCTTTTCTAATCTTTGTTCTTCTAATTTTTCTCTTTCAATACGTTCTTGTTCAAAACGTTCTTTTTCAATTCTTTCTTTTTCAGCACGTTCTTTTTCTAATATTTCTTTTTGAATACGTGCTCTTTCTATTATTTCTTTTTGAATACGTTCTTGTTCTAATCTTTCATTTTCAACACGTTCTTGCTCTAATCTTTCTTTTTCCAACTTTTCCTTTTCAATACGTTCCTTTTCTGCTTTATCTCTTTTTAATTTTTCTTCATTAGCAGAATTGAAAATTGGGGTATTTGATGGTGTTGATGAACCTGTACACTTATAACGAGATTGGTCCTTATTAAATGATGGGTAATCTGATTGTAGATGTGCACTTTGTTTGTTGGTAGTTGGAATGCTTGTTGGGTTCACCTGCGGTATTGAAACGAGAATGAGCACTATTAAATACTGGGTATTTGATTGTGCCCTTGATGGTGTAAAAGGTTGTTGTGGGCATTGTTTTTGTATATTGGCTGATGGAGAATTACCAGTAGCATTATAACGTGATTGCTCTCTATTAAATGTTGGGTAACTATTAGAACTTGCTCTTGTGGAATTTTGTTGTGGTTGTGTGTGTGATTGAATGGTTGTTGGGAAACTATCAGCAGTATAACGTGAGTGATTTTGATTAAAAGTTGGGTATGTTGTTGATTGCATTGGTTGTTGTTGTTGTTGTTGTTGTTGTTTCTCGTATTCCTGCATTCTTTGAAATAGTGATCTAATATTGGGGATTGATGCAGTGTGTTTTGGTTGTGGTGGTTGTTGAGGTTGAAATTGTGTTCTTGGGAGTGTTTGTTGTCTGGACTCTTGTTCCCTTTGTAACTGTTCTTGCTTTCTTTTTTTCTCCTGTTGTTCTTGTAAGAAACCTTGCTCCTGTTGTTGTCTTCTAAACATTTCTTCTTGCTCTTGATGTTGTTTTCTTCTTAAAATTTCTTCATTTTGTACATTTTGATGTTGATTGTACAATGGAGCAGAAATGTTATAATAAATTGGAGTTGAGTTTTGTGGAAGGGTACCGTGATTGCCATTGCTATTGGCGCTGGAGTTTGTGTTTGTGTTGTTGCTATTATTTAAAAATTTAAAAATAAAATAAAGTGATAAACCAATGATACAAAAACAAAAAATAAATAATAAATAATTCATTGTTGATTTTAATGAAATGTGATTGAGTGATGGAAAGGGAGATTTGGATTATTTATAAATTATTAAATAAAAAAAAAAAATTATTGCGGTTATTAAAATATATAATTGTATTGGTATTATAATAAATTAAAAATAAAGCTATATAATTATTTGTATGTTAATAAAATAATAAAGAAAAAAAACATTTCTTTCAAACTATGAAAAAATTTAAAAAAAAAAAACAAAAAATTAAAATTAAAAAAACATAAAATTAAAATTTAAATTAAAAAATATAAAAATGATTATAAAAAATTAGTGGGAAAACTCCCACACAATAAATATATATTTTATTTTTTTAAATCAAAAATTTTGACCATCTTGAAATTTTAAATCTGTAACTGTTGCTGGAATTAAATCAGGTGTTAATTGATACTTGATGTTATTTAAATACAAACATTTTTTTTTTAAAAAGTACCTGTTTCTTGTTATTTGTTACTTACATCTGTACCTGTTTGTTGTACCTTACCTTACCTTAATTGTAAAAATAATAATGTTATATTTTATTTTAATTTATATTTAAAAAATCCAAATTGTAAATTTTTATACTATATTATTTTTTGATGTCGAAGTTAAAAAGTTCTTTTATTCTATTTGAGGTAAATAATTGCTGTTACTATTTCTTCTATTTATTTTTCTATTAATCCAAATTCTATAATTGTTATTTGAAATAAAAATATACTTTTTGTTACTGCTAAAAAATATTTCATCATCATTTGAGAATCCAACCGTATTTCCATAATCAATTTTTTATTTACTGGTATATTATATTATTTATTTTATTTTATATAAAATATCACACTGAATTTCTACATTTTCCAAGATAATTGATATATTTTTAATGTTACATAATAATACTATTTATTCTATTTTTTAATCCAAAATACTTACCTTATAATCATTATACAATAAATCTGATCTCTTGAATATTCCAATCTACTCGAATATTTCTGAAAGTGATAAATGAAAATAAATTTTATAAAATTATTTTCTTTAATTACTTTGAGTTTTTTAATAATTTTTAATATCAAAATAAAAAAAATAAAAAATTAAATTCGAATTTAAATAAATAATCTATAACTATTTCCTAAAGTATATAAAAGATCAAATTCAAATTAGGTTTACCTTTCATTGTACAAAAAAAAATGTAATAACAATTGGTAATCATCTAATAACTTTTTAAAAACACCCAACAAAAAAATTTTAAAAAAATTTTAAAAAAAAAAATTGATTTATTTTTGGTCCCCAATTTGTGAAAATATTTAAATATTTTAAATTTTTTATCCACATCATAATTCAAATATATACTTATATATTTAAAAATATACATAATAAAATACAATTTATTAAATTTATATAATTATTCTAAAAAACAGTTATATAATTATATTTACTTGATGGCTTTGATCAGCCACTTAATTTTATACCACCCACCGTAAAGATACCATCACCAACAAGAACTTTAAAAAAAAAAAAAAGGTTAAGATACAAGCACCAATAAGAAAAAGGTACTTTAAAAAAAAAAAAAGGTGAAGATACCAGAAACAACGAGAGACAGGTAATAATATTTGTATCAAATATTATGTAACATTCAAGCATGTTTTCATTCAACTATCTTTTTTTTTTATTGAATGATTTTAAGGTAAGTATTATGGATCATTAAAAAATAACAAGTAATATGGATCATACAAATATCAAGTATTATTTAGAATAAAAAATATCAAATATATTAATATGTAAATATATAAATAATAGAAGAATTATATAAAATAAGTTTTAACTTTTTTTTTAGGTAACTTTTATTTTTTTTTAGATACATTTGGCCATTTTATATAAAGAGTGTTTCCAGCAAAGGGAGGTTGGCTTTTTAGAACAAAAAATTTATTCTTGATTGGTGGTCTCTCCAAGGATCTTTTAAGTTCATGTTCAGCACATTTAGCATAAGGTTTTTTGCCACTACACCAGTTTTCTACCTATAAAAATAAGGAAAAATAAAATTTGTATATTGTGATGTATGTTATATATGCATGTATCAATAAAAAAAAAATTGAACCATTAAATCGTTAAATTTGAAAAAATAAAAAAAATAAAAAAAACTAAAATTATATTGTCACAAGAGATTAAAATATTTTTTTATTTATTTTTTTCAAGGGGGATAAAATATTTTATATGTAAAAAATAAATTTTTTTTTTTTTTAATTTAATTTTTTTTTTTTTATCAAAAAGTCGAGATAAATTCATGACAGACAACCCTTGGAAAATTTAGGATCATCCTAGTTTTAAACCTCCATCCTGAGCTATAATTAATTTTTATCTTTTTTTTTATTACTTTTCTTATTTTTTTTATTTTTATTATAATAATATAATGTTTTAACCCTTAAAGTGTCGTAGTTTTTAAAATTAAAAACCTTGGGGTGGCCCAACTTTTTTATATGTAAATTTTTGAAAAAAAAATAAACTGTTTATTTTTTTTATTTTTTTTTTTAATTATCGAATTTAAATTTGTAATAGGGATTGTGATAAATAGTATTCAAAAATAATGAAGATGGAAGCCATGGCAACGACATGTGGTTTCAATTGGATTGTTTTTAGCAGAATATAAATTTCCTGAAAGTTGTGGGTTGAAACAACACAACAAACATTTTTTTCTTCTATCGATAATTAATAGATACATAATAAACTCTTTGATAAGTTCTTGCTCTTTGATCATTTCTTTGTGGATTTATAACCATCTTTGAGGAATCAACGTAGTTGTGACAATTATTATACAACCATATTACTATTGGTGTTGATTGATAAACTGCTGGAAAACATCACCAGTTCTATTGGAAGCAACTGATATAATAAAAAAATACATTACTGTTGTTGTTGGTATTATTGTTATTTGTATTCATTTTTGCGAAATATGTAAATCCTATAATTAAATAGATATATAATAATAATTAAATAGATATATAATAAAAAAATCAGTTAACAAAATTTTAAAAATTTTTTTTTTTTTTTTTAAAAATTTTTTAATTTTTTTTTTGGGTCCACCCAATTTATAATACTTTAAGGGTAAATAAAACTATAATAAATAAAACAATATGACCTATTCAATTTGAAAAAATTAAAATAATTTAAAATTTTATTAAGATGGGTGTAACCATTCAAAAAAAGAAGAAATAATTGGATGCAGATGATCAACAATTAAAACAATTTTGAGAAACTATTCATTAAATGATCCAATTCAACTCAAAAAATATCCAGATAGTAAAATAATTATTAAAGATTAAATTGAAATGGTTATTAAAAATTTATTATCTAATGAGATATATCATAATAATACAAATTAAACGATATCTTCGGAAGAATTATACAATTTTTTTTATGTTAATACAAATAGATGACATATTTTATGGTACTGATTGATAAGTATGGTCCCAGGCTTGGCGAATATTGCTTTAATTTTTAAGATATTAATGATTTGCAAGATAACTTTCCAATTAATAGTTTGGAAATTTTTCAAATTTTTTACAAAAAAATAGAATTGATGTCATATTGATCCCAAAATACTCTATAGACCTCATAATTATTGAAAATTAATTATGAGTGTTAAAATACGTTTGATTCATAAGATTATAGGGAATTCTCAAAATAAGTTATATAAAAGTT
Source organism: Dictyostelium purpureum (assembly GCF_000190715.1). NCBI lineage: Eukaryota > Evosea > Eumycetozoa > Dictyosteliales > Dictyosteliaceae > Dictyostelium > Dictyostelium purpureum. The sequence goes on from NW_003519392.1 coordinate 24,650, forward strand.
TAAATTAAAAAAATTAAAAAAATTAAAAAAATTAAAAAAATAAAAAAAATAAAGAAAATTTATGATTTGTTTGTGGTAAATATGCATTTATTTATTATTTTCTGTTAGACCGAATTCTGGATCTGATTTGATTTCACGGAAGATATTGAGAACAGTACCTTTGAATTGATCAATATATTTCTTAGTTTCAGGATAAAGATTATATACATTTTTTACATCATTAATATATTTAATAATTATTTTTTTATCATGAACATGAACATCATTATTTCTATCTCTACATAAGGTACTGATTACATCTAATTTTCTTCTTATATCAGAACTAACTTTTACCTCATTGCTTTTGAATGTGTCTATAGTAAAGTTTTTTCCTTGATCTTCATTGATTTCTGGGATTAAATAATATTCTAAATAGAATTTCATTACGGTTATCAATTGGACATCACCACCCAACTCTGCTGCAGTGCTAACTACTTTTAATTCATCACGATTTGTGTCTTTTTCAAGTTTTGTAAGTCTTTGGAATAAATCACCAAAATCATTTTGAAGTACTTTAATTTCTTTATCTTGAGATTCAATCTTTTCACCCTGTTCTTTGATTTTTTTTTTTTGTTTATCAACACGATACTTGAGATTATCATTTTTATTTCTAAGCGATAATATTTGATTTTCTAATTCTAAGATTTCGTTTCTTAAAGTTAAATTTTCGTTTTTTAGTTCCAGGCTCTCATTTTTTAATTCCTCCACTTTGCTTTCTAAAATTTTTATAATTCGATCTCTAGAGATACCCAAAATAACATTACTACCACTATTACTATGTCTTTTGATTCCATCAATTTGTCTTGGGGTTTTATTGATAATTGAAAAGTCTTCTTCACAAGAAAGTATTGGGGATTCTATTTTTGGGTCTTCATCATTATGGTTATTATCACCACTATTATAATTATAATTATTATTATTATTATTATTATTATTATTATTATTATTATTATTATTATCCATTGTAAAACTACAACTATTTTTTATTTAAAAAAAAAAAAAAGAAAGATAAAAAATAAGTGTTAAATAATGTTAAAAAATAAATTATGTAAAAAAATATTTGAGAAAATTTTAAAATTAAAAAAAAAAAAAATTAAAAAATTAATAATTCAAACAAATTTAATTTATTTTAATTTAATTATTAATATTTTTATTAAATTAAATTAAATTTAATTAAATAATTTAAATTGAACAAATAAAATTAATATAAAATAATTTTTTTTAATTTAATTTTTTTTATTAAATTTTGTTTGTCCATGGACTAAAGATAATAAAATTAATTTCCATTTTAATCAAATTGATGTCGAAGATAGTGATAAAGTTCAGAATCTTTTAACATGTTTATACTTCCACAATTTATAGCTTATTTCTTTTAGTTGCTTTTTTTATTTTATTATCTATCTTAAAATTCAAAAAGAGTGATTATTGATTATACTTTTTTCCTATTTCTTTTTACTAAAATTTCTTATATCTTTATTGTAGTTGTTATTTTTTTGATGATGGAGTTATGTTTTAGCGCTAAAGATATGTATCGAAAACTTATAATTTTTTGATCAAAAAATTAAAAAAAAAGAATCAAAAATAAATAAAACAATTTTATTTTAATTATTTTTATTATTATCGAAATTAAAAAAAAAAAATTTTTAATTTAAATAAAAAATGCTAAACATTATTTAATAAAATTACAATTAAAGTAATGTATTATAATTAAAAATACACGATTTATATTAAGGATTTTTTTAGGATCGAGTTTTCTTTAGAAAATTTAGGATCGATCCTGAGCTATACAAAAATCATCATTTTTATTAAAAAAAATTATTTTTTTATTATAAACACCCCAAAATCATCATTTTTATAAAAAAAAAAAAAAATTAATATAAATATAAAATATTAAATATTATTTAATAAAAATACAATTAAAGTATTGTATTAATGGTTTTTATTTATTATATTTAAAAATACACGGTTTATATGAAGGATTTTTTTCGATCCTAAATTTTAGGAAAAAGGATCCGGATTTTCATTAGAAAATATTGGATCAATCCTAGTTTTAAACCTCGATCCGATACTATAAATACATGTACCACCACCACAACAACAAGCAACCTCATCCGTATACCCACCAGAGTCATCCACCCAGAATTCGTTGAAGGACCTTCAATTGAAGAATATAACGAAGAACTTGGTGAGTGGGTAACAATATACACATCACCCTCGTCATCATTTGCACAATCAACACAATCAAATAAGGGAATGGGTGAGGGGCCATCAATTGAGGAATTTGATGAAGAACTTGGTGAATGGGTCACAGTCTATACCTCACCTTCATCATTCGCACAACCCACACCAGAACCAACACCACAACCAAGTACACCCACCACCTCATCAGCCTATCTACATTTCTATGCACCAGAATCCAAGTACTATTTTACAGGTGCATCAACACAATCAAATGAGGGAATGGGTGAGGGCCATCAATTGAAGAATTTGATGAAGAACTTGGTGAGTGGGTCACAATTTACACCTCGCCTGCATCATTCGCACAATCCACCCCACAACCAACACCAGAACCAAGTACACTACCACCGCATCAAATTACCCTAAATTCTATGCACCAGAATCTAAATTAGATATTTCAGGTGCATCAACACAATCCAATGGGGAAAATTTTTAAGAATCTTTTAAAGAATTTGATGAAAAACTTGGAAAATGGGCCCAATACACACCACAATATATTATCATTTAAAAAACCCTTGGTATTTTAAATATTAAAACAAAAATTGTAAAACACTCCATTTCAGATGATGCTTCAAAATAATCTCAATATAATTTAGGTAAAATATCTTTATTGTTTATATTATTTTTAATATTAAACCATTTATTAATATTTATTTTAAACATCTAGATATATTCTAAATCTCACTCTAGACGATATATATTAGCTTAATTGACTTTTAAATATGTCAATAACCACAATCAACAACCCACTTTGTTTTATATTTTTTTTTCGGTTTTTTATAAAGTAAAAAATTGTAAGTGTTTATAATATTTTATATTTAATGTTTTTTATAATTTAGTATTAATATAATTTTTAGTTCTGTAACTGTATCAACTCTATAATATAAAATAGGGTAAAGACTCAAATAGTACTGTATACCAGGGATTGCAATCAAATCGAAACTATTGAAGTTTTCTATTTAGATCTATTCTTCTTCTACCCACGAATATAAACTATTGAATACCAGTAAATACTTTCCTTCAAAATAGAAATTTGGTTTTTATTTTTAAATAAATTATAATAAAATGAAAAAAAAAGATTATAAAAAGAAAATAAAGATATTTTAATTAAATTTGTAAAAAGTTTTCTTTTGATTATGTTTGATTTTAATATCAAAAAAAGGATAATATAAAGTTATATATTTTAGAATAATTGATTTTTTTGAAAAAATGAATCTGACTTTTTATTTTTTATTTATTTAATTTTGATAGCTTCTAGAAACATTAATAATTGTATTATGATGGCTGACTATTTGAAAATTTAAAGATTTATTATTATTTAAAAAATCATATGAGTGAATGAGATTAAATTCATTAATTGAATAGTGGTATGATTTAATTAAATCCAAAGTTAAATTTAAATTTAAATTGATGTCAAATATGTTTGAAATAGAATATAGCTCTATGCTTGAAAAACTTGGCTGTTTTAATATTAATAGTAAATTTAAAAAATCTTCTGAGTTGTAATATACCAAGTGTCTTATGGTTCTATTTATTAATAAAATATTTGCGATTGTATTTGCTCTTGATGCACCTGTTAAAACTAGTTTTGAAACGGTTTTATTTTCTTTGATACCCTCAACTAAATTGATGTCGATTTCGTCATTTATATTTATTATAAATGTTTTAATTCTGTTTAAAGGACTTGAAAGTATTGCTCTACAACCTTTAGTGATATCTGGAACTTCGATCCCATGAAGATTACAAAAGCATAGACCTGACCTGCACCCATGATTATAAACAAATTCACATAATGTTGGTTGGTTTAAAAGACATGATATTATATGATCCCAAAGTTTCTTTTTACTTTCACCTTCAAAATAGGAATTTGAAACTTTTAAGAGTCTTTTAGCTTTTATTGAGAGAACAAAATGATCTAGTTTTGATAGTACCGAAGAGGATGAGTTCGAGATGCATTCTTTTGGAAAAAATATATTGTCAATTGTAATCTTATTGTTTTGGGTCGATTTGAATTCGAACGAAAAAGAAATACCATTTTCACAATAGAAATCTGTGTAAACAATAGACTTTAGGCCAACTCTTTTTAGAAAATTGTATAACGGAACTAAAGAATTGCAATCTGTAGTTTTTAGAACTTTAATTTTCTCTAAATCTTTTTCATAGTTGACAAATTTGAAGTTTTCTGTAAATTCCGATAAAGAGCATAATAGGTCAAATCGAAAATTAGATGGATATATGCTAATTGATCTTAATATATTAATTGAATCTATATTATACCCAGAGCTGATTAAAACTTTATTAAAAACATTTTCCCCAAACCGGCCTGTTTTATAATCCATTATATAATCTTGAACTAAGCTATAGTATATCTTTGAATCTTTTCTTTTAATTAATTTGAAATTACTTTTATTCGCTGCAGTTTCAATTAAACCTTTTAACATTATATAGTTTTTGAAACTTAACTGACTTGATAATATTTTTGATACTAAACTAAAGAAATATTTTGAAACTAATGCATATTGGATTACTTCGTTATTGTTTGTAAAGGGTTTGATTGGAATATAAATAGTAATTTCAAATTTACTATAAATATATTCTATTATTGTTTTTAAAATATATAAAAATATATAGTTACAAAATAACATTTCAACTAATTAATATTTATATTATAATTTAAATTATTTTATTAATATTGAAAAAACAATTAAAAAAAAAAAATTTTTAAAATTATTAAACACATTTTTCCAAAATAAATGTACCTGTGTGATTGATTGGGTTTTTATAATAAATAGTTTTTTTTTTGTTTTTTATTAATGTTTTATTTTTTATTCTATTTCTGATCTTTCTGCGTTTCTTGGTTCACATCTTAAACTAATTTCATAAAGTGGTTTTTCTGCTACTATTTTATAATCTAAAAAGTATTGTTGTATTGCTGGTACTGGGTGGAATTGATATGGGAATAGAGTATAGTTTTGTAATACTGAAATTGTTTTTTTGTATAGTTCTAATTTTTTAAAGTTAATTTTGTTATCATACATTGCTTGATTACCTTCATCGATAAATACCAAATCTGATAAATGGAAACCCATGAAAGGAATTGCTGGTGGTTGAGCATTGGCTAACTCTGCTCTATAGTTTTTCATTGAGGACTGAGTAGACATTAATTCTTCTAACTGATCTAATGTATCTCTTAAACTCTTTGATAATTTACTCTTTGTGAATTTTAGACGGAGGATTGGTGATGAATTTAAACCTGAAATAATTGCCATCAAGAGATGATAGTTTTGCAATTCATAAAAAGCATTCGCTATCTTTACCATTTTGCCATAAACAAATGCTCTATCTCTTAGTTTTGGTTGATTTAAAATTGTGAATGATACAAAATTGGAAACTCTATTGAATAGACCAACTACAGACATAACACCCGGACCTCCATTTGGCTTAGCCCAACGTTGATTTAAAAGTTCTGATGTTTCTATTTTAGAGTATAATGGGAAAGTTAAAAGTGAAAGTTGTCTTGCAATCTCCATTTCGTCCATATCAATAAACGAAATAATATTTGAATCGATCTTTGGTATCTTTGGCTTTGGAAGATCACCAGTTGGTATTTGAATAATAGATGGGTAGATTTTAGTGGTTAAATCCATATAAAGTTCAGTAAGCTCTTTGTGACCATCATCTTCAATTGATTCTGTTGGCATGTGTAGTCTAAGTAAACCTATAACCTCTTCTCTATTCTTTGGTGTTTCAATTTCTAACCATGATTTAATTAAAAGTCTAGTCTTTCTTTGAATAAGTTTACATTTTTCTTTATCTAAAAGTGATGGAGCTGTGTGTCTTTCTAATAACTTGCTTAAAAGTGTAGTTGGGGTGGTAACTGATCTATATGTACTAAGGAAAATTGATTTAATATCAGATTCTTGTGATTCTGGATTTGTTAATCTTTCAATAAGTTTATTCAATGTAATTGAAGCAATCTTTGATTCTTTTGTAAAAGTGATATTATCTGGTGAATCTTCAGGTTCGTCCCAAACGTTGGAGTCGGTTGGTAAATCTTTTTGCTTTGATGTTAAAATTAAATAGTCACCATTGTTAATTGATTGATCTCTTAAACAATTTTGTCTTGATAATAATTTGATCTTTTGGCTTGATGAGTCTGATAAATAAAGTGAGTAGTTTAAAGCATTTAGTTGGTGTGGTGTGCAGATCTTTTCAATAACTTCTGAAATTGTAAAAGTATTTAAAAATTGTTGATTTTCATTATTTGGAATTGCTATACCACTTTCAATATTAATATTTACAGAGACTGTTCTTGGTTTAAATTTAAATTGTACAATTGACTAAAATAATAGAAATTAATTATTAAATACTATAATTATTAAATATTTATAAATAAAATAAAAAAAATTTGGTAACTTACACATTTCATATCGCTGTGATCTAATAAAGTTTTTGATGGGTCTAACCAAGATTCTTCAACTAGGGTTTGTGATAAATTTGATTGTGATGTATTTGGAATATAGCAGATTCCATAATCTTCAATGTTGATTTTCAAATGAATTTCATTTTTAATTTCATTCATAATAGCTGAAACTGGGATATATGGATTAAACTTCATTAGTTTTTCTGTACCACTAAATGAGATTCTTAATGGTCTTTCCATGAGTTTAATTTCAACAACCATTGGTTCATTATTTGGGTTAAAATCTAATAGTCTATTATTTAGTGGATACCAACTTCCTTTGCTATATTCTTCTAAATTTGCAAAACAATAAATACCATAAATATCGGACTCGTAGTCTTCTTCCTCATCATCGATAAGAGATGATGTTTTTCTTTGGAATGCTGCTGAATTTGAATCCAATCTAGTTCTAAGATGATGAACGATTTCAAAACATTTCAACTGTGGGTCGATTGTAAAGCTTTTAATTTCGTTTGTAATGTTGTTTTGTAAAATGTTGATATTGATTGGCTTCATCTTAAACTCTACAATTTCATTACTGAGACCATTTTCAACTAGAGTTTTGGTGGGATCTACCCAACGAGATTGTGTACCTGAATTTTGTAAAATAGTATCTGCTGAACCTATAGCTGGAACAAATAAACCATATCTTTCAATATCGTATTTTATTTGATAATTGGATTGAATAAATTGAATAACATCTGCATATGAGGTCTTTTCATTAAGATCGATTTTTAAATCACCATAACCTGCGGAAACCATTACTACTCTAACGAAATCAGTTGTTTCTTTTGATTGTTTTGAAAGGTCACTATCTTCATTGCTCATTCTCTTTAAAACTTCTTTTCTACCAATTTTCTTTACCAATTCACTCTCATCACTATCTAAAACCTCTTCAAATAAATCTAACTCGAAACGAAGTACATCATGTTTGTTGCTGTTTAATCTAAGATTTGAAATGACTTCTAAAATACCAACTTTTAATAATGAACAAATAACTGAAAATCTTTCTTCTAATACTGAAAATGAATAAATTAGGAAATTAATAATTTTGAAAATAGTTGTTTTAGTTGATAAGTCAATTGTTGAACTCTTTAAAATTGCTACTAATGGTACATATGGTGAGCTTAATCCTTTAACTTTTTGGAAATTAACCAATGAATCTAATACAATACTATTTTTTTTAAAAAATGAATGAAATTAATATTTAATTTAAACTATAGTAATTTAAATTAAAAAAACTTACCTTGTGCCAATTGTTGGCAATCTTAAAATTTCGTCAAAAATGTCAATAATTATATCTATAATATATTTACTATTTGAACTTAAAAACATTGAAATCATATTGATAGAGTTGTGAGTTGTAATTACAGATTTTGCTGTATATTCGATTAAAATCTTCATACACAATAAACAATAGCCAACCTTTTCTTCATCAAATTGTTCATTTGCATGATCCAAATTGTATTGAAGAATACTGACGAATAGTTCAATACCATGGAAACCAATAAATAATGATACCTCTGGACCACCTTCTTTTAAGAAATCGTGAATCTCTTTAACTAATGAGATATCAGTTTTAATTGATAAGTTATCAATATAGAATCTAGCTGGTTGAAAATGTGGACTCTTTGCAACAGCACCTGCGACAGAGGATGATGATGATAATGGTGGAGGGATACTACCATTTGCACTTACATTAATTGGAGTTGATGAACCACTGCTTGTTTTTAAAGGACCATTCACTAAATTTAACATTTTTAATGTTGAATTTCTATATTGTAATAAAAGGTTCCATTTTTGCTCCTTAGAGAGTTTTTGAAGGGTCTCCCTCTTCTTTTTAGAGAAATCTTGTTCTTCCAAAAGCTGGTCAAATGAATTTTTAAATTTGGAGAATGATGGTACACTTGTAGTTATAGAATCACTTGAATTGATTGGTGATGGATTGGTTGAGCTTGGTGCTGAATTACTATTATTATTGATAGTACTATTACTTGAACTATTCATGCTATTAGTGCCATTGTTATTAGATGATGGTGTGTTATTACCAGATAAATTAAATTGTGACATTGAATGACTTAATAGTTGTGGTGATGAAATAGAAGGAGAATTTGAAATTGATGATGATGTTCTTAAAAGACCTAAAGCTGGTGAATTAGTACCGCTGCTAGTAGTAAGACCATTTCCTAAATCTTGTTGTTGTTGTTGTTGTTGTTGAATTAAATTACCCAATGATGCAGGTAATGTATTATAGCTAGAACTAACTACAGGTGGACTTAATTTAAATGCATTTGTTGGTGGCAAAAATACACTACCTCTTCTTTGCTTAGCACCAGCACCCTCTAAACTTGCAAATTCACCTAATGACATTTTTTGAATATCATCTTCAAAATCCAAAACAGTACTATTTACAGTTATTTGGCTGGTTATTGGACTTGAAGAATTACATGAGGTGGATGCAGCAGAAATATTCTGGAGATGCTTTTGTTTATGAAAATCATCCTTTTCGCTTTCTAAATTTGATGAGTTACCTCTAAAGAGTGATCTGGAAATGGTAAGTTGGTTATTTTTCTTTTTAGAGAATTTATTGATGGCTGCACTAATTGAGGTGCTTCCACTTAAATCTGGTGTCATTGAGCTCTTACTAAGAGATCCATTAGAAGAAATAGAACTGTGGCCAGTTGAGCCATTTATAGTACCAAAATTTGATTTATGCTTTATAAGTGATAATGAACCTTCTTGTTTGATTAATTTTAAGTCAGTACTTGATAAAGGGTTTTCATCCAATGATAATCTTAAAAGCTGTGTTAATAAATGAATCTCCTCTGGAACGCTCTTAAATTCGTTATTGTGAAGAATTAAAATATTTAATTTTTGAAGTTTTACAAAGTCTGTTGGTAAAGTTGAAATTTTGTTGTATTCTAAATATAGTTTTTTAAGATTTACGATTTGACCAATAGTTGATGGCAATGTTGTAATTTTATTTTCAGCTAAAAAGAGTTCGGTTAAATTATTTAATTGACCAATTTTCTCTGGGACAACCTCAATATCATTATCTTGAAGTTTTAAGATTTTTAATGATGTTAAATCTAAAATATCGATTGGAAACTCTCCAAACTTATTGTGTTGCAACTCTAATCTTTCCAAGGTGGGCAATAAACTAACACCCAGAGTATGATGTGATGAATTTATAGAGATTTGATTACAGGCTAAATTTAGACGATGTAAGTAATTTAATGTACAGATGCTTGCAGGAAAAGATGTAAAACGATTTGATTTTAAATTTAAACATGTGAGTGAAGATAATTTTGTAAATGATGCTGGAATAGATGATAAAGAGTTACCTGAGAGATCCAATACTTTTAAACTTGTTAAATCTGTGATGATAGAGGGGAAAACAGTAAAACTATTATTTGATAATTTTAACTCTTCTAATTTACATGCTATATAAGGTTGATTGGTACCATTATTTACAGAGGAGCCACCACACATTTGAACATTGATGTCAGTCAATTGATTATTATCTAATATTAATGTCTTTAGATTTGGTAATACGAAAACACATGATGGAAAATCAGTAAAGTGATTACCTGAGAGATCCAATTTAACTAAACTTTCGTTTACTACTGATGAAATTGATATCATAGTTGATAGTCTATTAGCCTGTTGTATGATTGGTGGGGGTAGAGACCAAGGTAATGAATTTAATTTATTATCAGTTAATGACAACTCCAAAAGATATGATAACTTGGTTATATTTGCTGGTACTTCTTTTAATTTACACTCTTTTATTGTTAAGTTCTGTGTTAACGGATAACCCTCTACTAATTGATCCATATAACTCACCAATTCCTTGGTTTTTAATTTACAGTTATCTAAACAACATGATATTGAATCTATTCTATATTTTCCATTATTAAAATTTATTGAGTTAACATTCCCCATTATTATTTTCTAAAGTTCTAAAATTATTTTTTTTATAAAATAAAAAACTTTATTAATATTTATTTAAAAAGCTTATGATTAAATAAAAATATTATATATTTATAAATTAATTAATTTAATAATAGAGAGTGTGTTTTTTTTGTAGGTTAATTAATATTTATGATTTAAAAAATAATAACACACAAACAAAATAAAAAAATAAATAAAAAATAAAATAATAAATTATCTTTAAAAAAAAAATTTACTTTTTGTTATGATTGTTTATAAAAAAATTAAATAAATTTTTATATGATATAATATAATTAAATATTATACTACTTTTTAATTTTTATTTTTTTTTTATTTAAATTATATATCTAAATAGTTTTGATTACAATAAAATAAAATTAAAAATAAAACAAAATTAAAAATATAACAAAATTAAAAATAATATGAGTTACAGTTGGTGGAGGTTATCTTGATGTAAAAAAAAAAAATAATAAAATAAAAAGCAAAATGAAAAAACCAAAAAAACCCAAAAAAAAAAAAAAAAAAAAAAAAAAAAAAAAAAAAAGAAAACAATAAAAATATTTGTTAACAAAACCAAATCGTTTAATGTTATTTTAGGGTACTATTGTAGCACATAAATACACACATAAATATGGGAAACTGAGATATATTGTAGATAAATAGATAAGGAGTGGGTGAGAGGTGTGTGAGAGAAATAAAAAAATTTTATGTCTTTTTTTCTAATGTGAATGAATATAAAATCTTTATTGTAATAATATTTATTATTTCTTTTTTTTACATACCTGCAATACTTTTTTGAAAGATATAGAAATCAATATTAAAGATTGTCACTAATAATAATTATCTTATATATTAATAGCGATAAAAAAAAAAAACAATAAACAACTACTATTACTATTACTGCTACTACTACAACTATTAATAGTTTTACACAATAGATTTTTTAGAAACTATATTTGATATTAAGATTATTGTTATTGCTATTATTGTTTAATTTTATTGTTATTGCTAGTATAGCAATATATTTTTTTATTTTTAAATTTTTTTTTCAAAAAAAAAAAATTATTTATTTAATTTTAATTTTTTTTTATTTTTCCAAAATTTTTATACAGATTTTTTATTACGTTTTTTTCCACAGGGTAGAAACTATTTTTACTCTAAATTTCGCCAAAAATGATATATTATTAATTAATAAGATTATTTTTCCATAAACATCAGAATATTTGCTGATCCAGATTCGTTTTTACTTTATTTTTTTTAAAAAATTATTTATTTTTGTGTTAATATATAACCTATTTTATTAAATTATTTATTAATATATTTGAAACAATTATTAATTATATTTAAAAATATCAAACTCCATTATTATAATTTAACAAATTAATTAAAAAAAAAAAATTTATTTGAAAAAAAAAAGGTATTAATTAATTTATTTGAAAAAAAAAAAAGAAAAAGGAAATGATCATTTTTGAAAATTATGTTGTGTAAGTGAGTATGTGGATGTTAATTATTTTTACAAATTTTTTTTTTTTTATTTCTTTGATTGTTTTATAGTTTTTTTTTGAGCCCAATTTAGTTCGAAACAATTAAACCACGATCTGGTTTATAAACAGTTGTACGTGGAACCATGGTAATACAATCTGGTACTGGACAAACAGAAAGACATAAATCACAACCAGTGCAAAGATCGGTGACGAGTGGAATGTGAGTTTTACCGTCAAATTGAATAGCTTGATAACCTGAATCATTACAAGTCATATAACATTTACCACAATTAATACATTTATCTTCATCAACAATAGCTACAACTTGTTGATCACGTCTGAGGTCATCGTGACGACCTATTCTTGGGATAGCACGATTGATTTGATCTTTAATAGTTGGGACTGGAAGGGTTGGGTTTGGTGATGGTGTTAATGGATTGGTTACTTGTAAGAGATCCTTTGTTTGTTTTTCTTCAGTATCAATTCTATTACGTTCTAAAAGGTATTTACCGAATTTTGGAAGTCCTTGAAGTTTTGGATTTCTATTGATAACTTCGTTTGGTGGTGATTGACCGTCCCATTTGAGGAGATCTTCACGTGATTGCATGTAGAGGTAAGTCTTGAGACCAGTAATATAATCACCAACGACGGTGAAATCTTGATTTTGAACTGATGAACAAATTTGGACTACAGAGGCACCACAATGAAGGAATTGAATAGTGGCATCAGCAGAGTCACAACCACCAGTGGCCATGATTGGATAGTCTGGAAGAGTTTTTCTAATGGATGAAACAGCACGAAGAGCCATTGGACGTGTGGCATTACCCGATACACCACCATATGTTGTACGTTTTTCATCACCAATAGCTGGCCATGCGTTAGAATCACCTTTGAGACCCATTAAACCTGAAACAGTATTGATAGCAGTAACACCATCAGCACCACCATCATGAGCAGCTTTGGCAATATCTTTAATTTCGGTGACATTTGGTGTTAATTTGGCAAAGAATGGAATTTTAACAGCAGCTCTAACCCATTGGCAAATGTGGAAAACTAACTCGGTATCTTGACCACAAGCTAAACCCATACCCTTTTCACCCATACCATGTGGACATGAAAGATTTAATTCTAAACCATCAGCACCGCTAGCTTCAGCTTTTTTAGCTAATTCAGTCCAATCTTCCTTATTGAAACCACACATAATTGAGGCAATAACGATGTGTTTTGGGAAGTCACGTTTTAATTCAGTAACTGCTTTACACCAATAGGCGCATGTCTTTTCAGAAATTAATTCGATGTTTAAGAAAGCACCTTGACCTGGACCGAAATGGTGACCACTGGTAGTACCTCTAACAATTCTTGGTGAGCAATTAGTAACAAGATCTTTATCTAAAGAGAAAGTTTTAGTGACAGCAAAACCCCAACCTTGTTCGAATGATCTACGAATCATAGCAGCAGAGGTAGCTGGTGTAGCTGATGCAAGACCAAATGGATTTGGGAAAGTCATACCACACATTTCGACACTGATATCTACTAAATCGATTGGAGTGAAAAAGTTTGGTAATTGTGGAGTGTCTGAAAGAATTGGAATACCATGAAGGGCTTGAAGATATTTGTGAATGTTCCATGAGGCGGTTTTACCATCATTAACAGCTTCGACTGTGGTACCATTACCAACTAAATCACCACCACAGAATACCCATTCAGCAGTTTTGGATTGCATAGTTAATGGATCAATATCGGCAGTGCCCCATTTATTAAATGTTAATGGCTTACATGAATCAGCAACTGAACCAATTTGACTACCAAAAGCTGAGATAATGTAGTCACATTTAACTCTAAAGAATTGGTCTTCATCAACAGCATAGTTTCCATCGTCACCTTTTTCGGTTTTATAGAATTCCATTGCAACAACTTTACCATCACGTTTAATTACTTGTTTTGGAAGGACATATGGAAGGAATTCACAACGTTCATCTTTGGCAATATCAACTTCTTCTGGAACGGCTCTCATATCAGAGAAACCTCTACGGAAACAAACAGTGACACGTTTAGCACCACAACGGAAAGCAGATGTAGCACAATCGAAAGCAGTATCACCAGCACCTAAAACAATAACTCTACCATTTAATTCTGGTAATTTTGATTTACAACCACACATACCGGCCTTTGAAGCTTTTGAAACAAGTGGAAGGAATTCTTTTGAGGTGTAAAAACCTTCTGGGGTTGTTAAACCATTGAAAACTGGATCAATTTTTGGCTCTGGCATACCAATACCTAAATAGACAACTTCATAACCTTGTTGGTGTAATGATTCAACAGTGAAACCATTTTCACCTAAACGCTTGCCATATTCAACCTTGACACCTAAATCCTTCATTAATTTAATTTCAAATTCTACAACTTCGTAATTGAGACGATAATTTGGGATTTCAGCGCTACTTAAACCACCTAAATATTGTTCTTTTTCAAAGATTGTAACGTCACTATAACCTAAACGAGCTAAAAAGGTACCACAACTGATAGATGTTGGACCACAACCAATTAATGCAATTTTGGCTTTATAAGATTCTGGTAATTGGTCAATTGGGGTTAATGATGGATCACGGATTTGTGGAATATTCATCTTTTTGAAAACATCAGTTGCAAATTGTTGAAGACCACCAATATTAATTGGACCTTCTTCGGTGGCTGCTAAATTACATCCATATTGACATAATGTACTAACTGGACAAACCATACCGCAAGTTAAACCTAATGGATTATCTGAAAAAATTGTTTTGGCTGCACCATAAT
>NW_003519392.1:39722-109839 GCF_000190715.1 Dictyostelium purpureum
GGTTTTTTTTTTTTATGGGGGGGGGGCCCCCTTTTTGGGCGGGGGGGCCCCGCCCCTTTTAAAAACCTTGGGGGGTAAAAAAAAGGCCCCCTTTTTGGGAAAGGGGGGGGGGTACACCCCCCAAAAACTTTTTTTTTTTCCCCCCCCCCCCAAAAAAAAAAAAAAAAAAAAAAAAAAAAAAAAAAAAAAAAAAAAAAAAAAAAAAAAAATTTGAAATGGGGATATTTTTTTTTTTGATAATTTTTTTTTTTTTTTGATAAAAAAAGATGATCATCCCCATGAAACAACTTTTTTTTTTTTTTTTTTTTCATTTCGCATAAAAAAAAAGGTTTTTTATCCCCCCCAACAAAAAAATTTTATTGGGGGGGATAAAAAAAAAAAAAGGATGTATGAATAATAATATTTACTTTTTTACAATGGTCGAGTCTTGCCCAATTTTCTTTATCTTTTTTTGAAACTGCTGTTGGTTTAACTGTGGCAAATTTGTTAACCTTTGGATTTAAAGCTAAAATTTCAATATCGTGTACTTGGGAAACATCGCCTGTGTGTGTCATTTTTTAATTTATTATATATATATTTATTAGAATACAAATATTTTTTTTAAAAAAAATTAAATATTATTATTAATTGTTTATTATTATTTTATTGTTTAATATTTTTATTATTAAATTATTTTATTTTATTATGGTATTTAAATTAGAAAAAAAAAAAATAATTAGTTATTTTTTTTTTTTCTTTTTCTCTCTTTTATATATTTTATTTTTTAAATTTAATGATAAAAAAAAAAAAATTTTCAATTTCTTTTTTAATATTGTATTTTTTAAAAAAAAAAAAAAAGAAAAAAAAAAAATACAAAATTATTATAATTACCCACCCATGCCCACTGGTGTATTAAATCACAAACAAATATCTTTAAATAATATGAAAAAAAATTAAAAAATTAAAAAAATTAAAAAAAAAAATAAAAAAAAAAATAAAAAAAAAAATTAAATTAAAAATTTAAAAATTTGATATTATTATAAATAAATATTTTATAATATTCAATTTCTCTTTTTTTATCCTATATAATACCTTTTGGATTTTTTTTTTGTTAATATACTAAAAAATACATGTAAACATATTCATATTGGTAGCATTAAGTAGTATTAAATATATAATCTACGATAAAACAAATAAAAAAAAAAAAAAAAAAAAAAGATATTTATATGTTTATACTTGGTAATTTTTTATTTTTATTTACAAATTATAGTTTTATTTTTTTTTTTAATATTATTATTTTTTTTTTTTTTTTTAAATCTGAGGAGTTCCTTTAACTAAATTTAATTTTTAAAATTTGATCATTATTAAAATCTACACGGGTCATTAAAATTTTTTGGACTTCTGATGAAGAAAGTTTAAAAGTGGGTGAGTTGCAATTTTCTTGCCAATAATCCTCAGCTTCGGATAAAGACTCTAAAATCAAAAAGGATGCAATTTGGTTTAATTTACTAAATTTATCACGAATTGTAGATTTTGAAATTTTGGTGAAATAAGTGGAAATTGATCTAAGATCTTTACCAAATTGAAGGCCACCCAATAAAGTAAATTTCTTTTGCTGAATCGATTGTTCAATCTTTTTTAAGAGGAATTGAATGGTTAAATGAACTATTAGATCATAATTAGAGTCCGATAGGGGCTCTTGAAATGGTTTTAAAAATTGAGAACACTCTAATGTGAATTCTAAAACAAATGGATCATTGATATCATTGTTATCGTATTCAGATTGCGAGATTTCATAGTTTACTTGTGAGAATCTAAATAAAAGGTTCTTTAGTTTTGGTTGTACACTTTTGAATAATGAGTCGATTTCATCTTGTAATAGTTTACTGTATGATTTTGAGCAATTTGAAAATTCATTACTAATGATTGCAATTTGATCACGATCGTTTTGTTGTTGTTTCTTTAGTTCTTCAGCAAAAATTTTATTTATTTCATTTTGATAGTCTGGAATGGATGTTGATTGTTGATCTTGTTGTTGATCTGATTGTTTGTCTTGTTTGATTTGTGGAAAAACTTTTTGGCATTTTAAATCAAATTCTTTTTTTAATCTTACTATATATTCAGACGAGGTTTCGATATTGTTTAAAACAAATAGAGATGATTGGTAGTCGAAATTTGATTTATTTGATGATTTCATCATATGGTCATTAAATATTCTTTTTAGATTATCTCTTGTTTGATTTAAAATTCTAACAAGACGATTACTAATAACGTTGAGGGTTTGGATACTGTGGGAATCAATGGATCTTTGAAGTGATTTTTGAAGTACGAAAAATATAAAATCAATCATACTGTTGCCATTATCTTGTTCATTTGTATTGGATGAGGAGTTATTTAGTGACGATTGCAAGCTTGATGTAGGTGTTGACGATGCTTGTGTTTCGCTTGAAATATTCATTTGTATAGCTTTGTTTACACTTTCCACCATGAAATACTCTTCTAAAATTATGTAGTTGCCTAAAAGTTGATTCATTTTTTGTTTTGTAACAGTAGAGTATAGAGTTTGTTTCATTTGTTTATTCTTCTCTTCATTTAATTTATTGATTGCCTCTCTTTCTTTTTTCTCTTTTTCTAATTGTTGCTGCTTTAATAATTGCTCATTTGGAGAGTTTGAATAGTGGGATGGTGATGCTAGTATTATATTTTGAATATTATCTTGTCTTTCTTTTTCTAATAAGCTATAATGTTCATAGATTTTAGATTTGATAAATTGTTCTTTTTTGATGAGGAACTTTTCATAAAATTTGGTAGATTTACTAATCATTGAGGTTTCATCGAGGAATTGAGCAAAATTACGTGGATCGGTCTTTTCAACAGATCCTTGTCTACTGTGATGATGAGGGTCTTGCTTCTTGTCTAATTGTTGTTTATAGGTAGTAACATCTGTTACGTTTTTATTTGCTTGAAATTGATCTTGAAAAGCATTATATACAGTATTTGAATAGTAGTCACACTGTTGAGTGATGTTCATAATAAATCTTGAGCATTGTAATACCCCAAATTCCTTTAGTATCTCTGGAAGCTCATCTTCGATAATATTTGCATAATGTTCAAAAACCTTCATAATTACACCAACAGCACTTATCGGTTTAATTTGTTTTGGGTTGAGGATATATGAATGATAATGAGTTAGCATTGCATCTAGTTTCGATGTGTGGGATTTAAAGTATGCACAATATTTATCAATGGCCTCTGTGCTTCTTCCAAGTGGAACATATAATCTACAGAATCTTAATACACCACTCTTGTCACTATTTTTCAAAGATGCTTGATAGTTGTTTTCAATCATTTCGAGGAGTCTTTTTTCAGCAGCTGCAAGTTTCTCAATGGAAGAATCTTCTAATACTGATTTGTCAATACTAAGATATCTATTTATAAATTGAGCTGCACCTTCATAGTCTTCTTTATTGATGGCTTTTTGTACACCTTCTATACAATTCTTTAAATCTATGATATCATCGACTTTTTTTAGGGTATCTTTAATTCTTTCTCTAATATGATCTAGTTTCTTAACTTTAGATGATAGATTTTCTGCTAATTCACAAGTACTACTAATTCTTTGATTTAATTCGTTAGATTTCTTTAATGATAGTGACAAATATTCTCTAGTTTTTAAATATTGGTTAATTAGCATATATTTTAATTGTGAAATATTTAATTAAAATAAAATTAAAAATATAAAAATAATGTATATTTTATTTTATTTATTTTATTTTTAAATATTTTTTTTTTTAATTTATTTATTTATTTATTTAATTTATTTTTTAATGCATACATACGGTATTTCAATGTCAAAACTTTCCATTTGAGTTTCTAAATCATCTTTAAAATTTATATATTGTTTTAAATTTTGTTCTATCACTTTGTCTCGAACAATTAAATTTTGTAAATGTTTCTTTGCATCTTCAATTGTTAAATTGCCATCCAAGTCTTTTAGGTCTACTGTATAATCATTATTATTATTAATATTATTATTATTATTTAAAATATTGGTAGTGGGGATGTTGGAATTATCTTCATAATTATTTTTACTATTGATTGTGTGAAGATTTTTGTTGTTTTGATTCACCATTAATTAAAAAAATGGAAATGGGTGTTTATTTTGATTAAAGAAAAAAAAAATTATTTTTTATTTTTTATAATTTTTTTTTTTAAAGCATTTTTTTTTATATTTTTAAAATTTTTTTTTATTTAAAAAAAATTAATTAAAAAATAAAAAAATTTAATTTTTTTAATAAAAAAAAAAGTTCAATTTTGTTGTTATTGTAACTATTTATATACATTAATTTATTAGAATAAAGAGATAATTATAAATAAACACCTTTTTTAATATTTTTATATTTATATATATATTTTTTTGGTTTTTTATTTTTTTATGAATTGTTTTTTTTTAAACCAAATTTTTTTTATTTTTTTAAATTAAAAAAATAAAAAAAAAACCCCCAAGTTATCATAAATTATACCTCTTAATAAATTATAATTATAATTTAAAATAGTTAATAAACAAATATTGTAAATGTATATAAATAAAATTTTTTTGTAGAATTAAATAAAAATAAACTCATTGTAATAACAGTAGTGGTGATTGTATTTAATAGACCACATACAACCATAACACAGAATAACACAACACAACCCTCACACACACACACACAAATACATAAATACACACATACACACATTGTATATAGAATTTTAATTATTTATTTTAATTAATAAATAAGTAACCACAAAGATTAAATAGAAAACTATTTAAATAGTAGTAGTAGTAGTAATAACCACTAGTAGTAATATTAGTGATAGTAAAGTTAGATATTCAGTAAAAGATGATAGAAATAGATGATGATTATATTTTATTAAAGCAAATTGGCGAGGGAAGTTTCGGAAAAGTTTTTAAAGTAAGTTTTCAATTGAGTATAAAAACCATTTAATTATATCGTAACAAAATGGATACTAATATTTCAATTTTTATTTTTATATATTATAGTATAGAAAAAAGTTTACAGGCCAAATTGTAGCATGCAAAGTAATTTCTAAAAAAGGAAAAAATGAAGAGGATATTTTGTCATTAAGACAAGAAATCGATATTTTGAAGAACCTTAAACATCCAAATATAATTCAGTTTATAAGCTCATTTGAAAATAAGAGTGAATTCACATTGATAACTGAATATGTAGAAGTATGTATCATGTTTTTATTTTATTATATTATGATATTTAAAGCTCTAACAATTTTATTTTCTTTTTATAGAGTGATTTATCACACATTTTATTAGATGAAAAGAGGTTACCGATTGAAGCAGTACAAAGTATATGCTTTCAAATGGTGAAAGCTTTAAATTATCTTCATCACAAAAAAGTCATACATAGGGATATTAAACCACAAAATATTTTAATAACTGCAAATGGGCAAGTTAAAATTTGTGATTTTGGTTTTGCAAAAACATTGTCATCAAATTCAACTATGCTGTCATCTTTAAAAGGAACTCCTTTATATTTAGCTCCAGGTATGTATTTAATTTTAAATATTTAAAAGTTTTAAAATTTAATATTAAAATAAAATTTTTATTGTTTTTATTTTTTTTAGAAATTATACAAGAGCAACCCTATGATTATAAAGCAGATTTATGGTCACTTGGTGTTATCTTATACCAAATTTTAGTTGGGGAGCCACCATTTTTAGCAAATAGTTTATGTGAATTAGTACAAATGACCTTAGAGACAACTATTGACGTACCATTGGAGTTTCATAAATATCCAGAGTTAATGTCACTCTTCAAAATCCTTTTGTGTAAAAACCCAGACAAGAGAGTTGGATGGCCCGAGCTTTCTCTTCACCCTTTTGTCAAATCATTTAATGAAAATAATATTGGTAATGCATTTAAACAAATTAGTATTGGTAGTAATAGTCAAAATAGTAGTATGGATTTTTCGTCTGGCTTAAATGTACCATTATCTTTTTCCATTAGTAACGATGGTATAGTTTATAATTATAATAATAATAATAATAATGTTAATAATGGTAATAATAATAATAACAATATGAATAATAACAATAGCAACAATATGAATAATAACAGTAATATTATGAATAATAATATGAGCAATATGAATAGTAATAATAATAATAATAATAATAATAATAATAATGTGAATTATAATAACTATACAAATAATAATAACAATAATAATGGTATGAATAATAACTCTGTTGTTGGTAATGGTTTAATGATGAATAATAGCAATGGCAATATTAATTTACACCAGCAGCAACAACAACAACAACAATACCAATTATTTTTGCAACAACAACAACTCCAACAACAATTACAAAATCGTATATCACCACCTCAAACTCCAATAATACCATTACAAATGCAAAAACAACAACAATATCAACCACCGCAACCATCAACACCACAAAATTTTAATCCAACTTCACCAAATGGTAGTTTTAATATGGTAAATGGTATTTCTATTCCCATATTAAATGGTATTTTTAATCAGCCGCAATCAAATTCTATTACATCTCCTAGTAGATATCCACCAACATCACCTAAACAACCACCATTACCATCACCGAAATTAGTATCACCAAAACCAAATTCCCAACCTCCACCATCACCCAAGGTTCCACCATCACCTCGGGTTATTCCCCCCCAATCACCCCGAGTAACCTCACCAAGAATGAACCAGTCCCCAAAGAATTCTCCAAGGGCAATATCTCAACAACCACCAAGTCCGGGCCCCTCTCCAAGAAAATACTCAATTAAAATTCAAAATATTGGTTCATTAAATTCAACAAAGTCTTTCCCTATGATATCTAGTAATCTAAACAATTTAAATGACATAATTGTAAAATCAATAGAAAATCAAAACAACACTAATAATAATATTAATAATAATAGCAGTAATAATATAAACAATAGTAATAATAATATAAATAATATAAATAATATTAATACACCGAACTCAAATAATAATATTGGCATGAATAATCTAAATAACAACAATGGTGAAAATAATATTTTTAATAATAATAATATAAGTAATAATAATATTAGTAATAATAATATTAGTAACAATAATATCAGTAATATGAGTAACAATAATAGCAATGATGGTAATAATATGATTAATAATAGTAATAATAGACCCACATCCAGTGATGGCATTAATTTTATTAATAATAATTATAGACCTTCATCGAGTGAAGGTATAGGTTACAGCAATAGTAACAACAATGGTAACAATTATATTAGACCAATATCGGGCGATGGTAATATATTGGCCTATAGTGGTAATATTAATAGGCCACTATCAAGTGACAGTAATACTTCAGGTTATTTTTCAGAAGACCCAAGCAAAAATAATGTTCAGAGACAATTACAACAACAACAACAACAAATCCGGGAACAACAACACCAAATTCAACAGTTACAACATCAACAACAAATTCAAATTCAACAACAACAACAAATCCAACAACAACAACAAATCCAATTACAACTACTACAACAACAACAACAACTATCAATTATTCAACAACAAAATGTAGCCCAAACCAATAATGTCGTTGTTGCCACATTAAATAATAAAAAACCACCAACACCTTTAACTAGACCACAAACTCCAACATCATTTAGACCACAAACTCCACAATATAGATCATGTACACCTAAAACACCTCAACCAATAAATACACCAAGTAGAGGAAATTTACAATCAAATAGTTTTATTCCACCATGGTCAAATTTATATAATCAAATGCTAACAAATAATAGTAATAATAATGAGCCAAGTCATAGTAATGGTTATTATGGTAATATTGGCTCAACAAGTAATAGTGGTGTTGGTAGTAATATTGGTGGTAGCGGTAATAGTTTCTCAATAATAAATAACAATGAAAGATTATTAGAAGAGATAAGCGAATATAGTGAATCGTTGGAAACATTCGAATTTTGGATATATCACGAGTCTATTTCAGGTAAATCTGAAGAAACTGCATCAAAGCTTCGTTGTGATAAAATGTTTTTACTTAAAATTTTTGGCCATCTAACTGCAGCTTCAACAAATTTAATTGATAAACTACCAATTGGTTTAATATTAAAAACATTTTCAAATTTAATGCTCTATGGTACTTCAAATGTCGTTTTCCAATCATCTAACCATAATGGATTGTTTTCAAATATTGGTAATAAGTCACCACCTCAAACACCACCCCTATACCCATCTTCAAACATTAATAATATCAATGGAAATATTAACAACTCGTCAGAGATATACAAGTTTTCAAATTTCCATCTTTTGGTTAATATATTATCAAACATTTTAGCATCAACCATTGTTAACATTCATACTGTAAATATTAATAACCTTAGTAGTGGTAACTTGAATAATCTTTTATTAAATAATCCATATACAAATTTATTGGACTGTTTAAACACAATTACCATCTTTTTGGACACAGTACCATCACTTTTATCACTATTTAACCCAAACCCACCATCATCCCCTTGTCCAACATCACCAAATACAAATAACCCTCCTGGCTCTAGCGGTAGTAAAAGAGGCGGTACACCAAACCAAATGAATAATCAAATTAACAATCAAATTACTTTTTTCCTATCAATTTTAAACCATCTAACTAAAAATATTTATGTTTACAACCAAGGTATTCAGATTGCCGTCATCAAAACAATTACAAGTTTCTTTTCTAAAATGGGTGATAATCCATTGCAATTTGGTGAAACTTACAAAAAAATTATTGAACAATCAGAAATTCTTCAAAATATTTGCTCTTATCTTTTATTACTATTAAATCAATCAGCAAACAACAACAAAACCTCACCCACTTCAAATAACTCCCATAATATCGAAAAAGAAATTGAAGTTATCATTAAATGTTTCCATAAAATTCTCTATACATCACCCACCAATGTTTTTGAATTCCCAGCAGAAGCAAAGAGATTCCATCAAATTCCAAATAGTTCCCAACCATATCTTTCAAATTATTATCAGGCTTGTTTAACTATTGGTGATTCATTATCGAATGACACTGTAATGAACTTTTTCCTTTGTTCATTATACTACTATCCTCATCTTCGTACTTCTATTCTTCAAATTCTTTTACATTGCTCAAGAGGCTCAAAATCGTTTGTAGATTCAATTCACAGGGAAGAAAAGATTTTAGTCTCTCAAGATGATACACCAGTTGTCTTAAACTTACCAAACTATATTAAACCAAGATCTCTCTTTGATTATTTATCAGTGAAAGTGTTATCAAACGACGAGGAAAATGAAGAGGAACAAGATGAAGAAAGTAAAGAGTCAAGGGAGTCAAACTATCCAATAGAAGATCTTAATGTATCTCCTGAACAAAAATCTATTATTTTCTTAATTTTAGGCTCTGTTTTAATTCATGCTAGGGAAGCCATTGATTGGATGATCCATTACGACTTGGTTGATTTATCAAAGAGATATTTCCAAAATACTGATATTAGAATTTCATCATCAGCAAGTTACTTTTTAAGTGGATTTTTAACTGTTTCAATTAATTTCGAAAGAGAACTTATTAGTAGCGAAGAAAATATTAACAAAAATAAAAATAATAGCAATAGTAATGATAATAATGACGAAGAAGATAACAGTAAAAACGAAAAGTTTTATATTACAATCATTATTGATAATGTTATCGAACAACTACCAATTAAAAGTATAAGAAAACTATTTAGCTCAAGATGTATAGAAGGTAAAACAATGAGAGAGTTAGAAGGTGGTTGCTTTGGTAGACCAAATATTGGATTACTCGATGGCTCAGCATGCTTATTGCTAAGAATGTTAAAAAGAGGTGGCCAAGAATTTTTAGACGATATGCTAGAAAGTGGTATTTGGGAATCTTTGTGTCATCAAATTATTTCAACAACTAGTGACCCAGAGCTCAGCCCATATGGTGTTATTCATACACTAAGAATTGTTTATGAGGTCCTATCAAGTGATCCAAACCATATTCCATACCTAGTAAAGAATAGTCTTTTAAATTCATTATGCAGTCTTTTGGAGTCATCTCATTTAGAAAGACTCAAGGATTGGCCATCGGTCCAGATGGGTGGAGGTAATGGTGTTGGTGCTCTTGCCACTCAAGTTATATGCGTACTTTATTTACCTCTCTCCACCAATGCCAAAGAAATTATTGATCGTTCAATGCAGGAGCTAATTCAACATATTATGGTTTCACAAGAATTGGTTCGTAATATTGTTCACATGTTTCCAAACTTACCAAGTGACCAGATTGATCTCCCATTGGGATTGTTAGCAAATATCATTTTAGAAGATCCACAATTTAGTTCACAGTTTGTAGAGTTTGGTGGATTGGAACCAAATGTTATTCATTTACTATTAAATCAAGATAAAAACCCAGATAAAACTTCCGCAAATCAATGTACAGTAGATTCTTTAATTATCCTTTCACAATTGGCAAGAGTTTCACCAGAAAACTATAAAGCAATACATAAATCTGAAATTTATCATCACTTAAAGAAACTACTTATTCATCCAGACCCATCTGTAAGAGCTAAAACATGCAATCTACTTGGTAATATGTTCAAATACAATAGCTATTTCTATCCACATATAAGGAAAAGTACAATTCTTCCTATTTTAATTGGTAGATGTGTGGATGTCGATATAAACACCAGAAAATTTGCATGTTTTGCTCTTGGTAATGCTGCATTCCATTCAAGCGAACTCTATGACGAATTAGAAGAATCCATCCCAATTTTAAATAGAATTCTAAATGATGAATATCCATTTGTTTCTAGTCTAATGGGTAACAACAATATGATAATGACAGTAGAGAACTATCAAGAGCAAATATTACAATCCCCAGATGATGACGAAAAAACAAGATCAAACGTAATTGGTGCTTTAGGCAATTTAGTAAGAAACTCAGGACAACTTTGTCAAAAAATGATAGAAGTAGATGTTTTAAAATCTTTGGTAGGATGTCTAGTTAGATTTGGTACCAATCTAAGTCTCTTAAAGAGTATTCTCTTTACAATAGGTAACTTTTGTATTTATAACCAATGTAAAGCCATTTTAGCAGAATTAGGTCTAGATTCACTTTTAGATCAATTATTATTGTTATTAGACCAAATGAAAAATCATCACCAACAACAAATTAACATTAACCAACATTCAGAAGTTTTAAAAAATATTAACAGAATTAAAAAAATGTTATATCCCCAAAACTTTAAATAAATCTTTTATCCAAAACTATAATTTTTTTAATAATAAATTGTATCAAAAAATATAATTGTTTTTTTTTTTTGAGATTGTTTGATCTAAACTGAACTGATAGTTTCAATATAATTGTCGCACCAATTTCACCAAATAAAACAAAAAAAATTAGATTGCTTTAAATCTAAATTGATCAAAGAAAATGGAACAGTGATTTAAAAATCTCAAACCTTATTTTCTCATATATGGTACCACTTTCATTGATGATATTGACAAGAGGGTCGGAATTACAAATGCTTCAAAAGATATCATTTATATCCCAGATCTTCGTTCAATAGTAATGCCATTGAAACTGCTTCAGTATATATTGAGAATTTACCCCTCCTCAGAAAGGAGTCAACAAAATTGCCAAACAACAAATTTTAAAATAAAAATAGTAATGAAGCAAGGTAAACCATAAAAAAATAATTAAAATAAACAATATTTTTTTTTTTCTATAATACTTTTATTGTTATTTTAATATATAAAAATAATGGTGCAATAATAAATTATTTTTTTTTAAAATTTGAAATAATTAAAAAATTTAAATTACAAAAAGTAACAAATATTCTTTTATTTTTTTACACCATTGGTATAAATAATTAATGGTTTGTTTATAATTGTTCCCCTTATTTAATATGGGGAATTATATAATTATCCATTAATTAATATTTAAAGTCTTTTTTTAAAAAGATATACCCACAATAAGAAAATCTTTTTTATAATTATTTTTATAAAAAAAATAGTATAAATAGTTTTAAATTTTAAATTTTTAAAAAAAAAAAAACAAACAAAATCAAATTAAATTTAAAAAAATGATCTTTAGTAAGTAATATAAATTATAAAAAAAATAAACTATCAATTTAGTAACCATTTTTTTTATAACATATACTTGTGTTTATTATAGATTCAATAATCTCACTTTCAAGCGCTGGTTCATCAATGAAATCAAACATGGCTTCAGGTTCAGTATGCGAAATCTTTGGTGACAATGGTGTTTCTGCATGGGGTAAACAAGAACCAAGCCATTGGGGCAAATCAAAACACCATCACTCTGACCCACACAAAAAACACTGGGGTCATTAAATTTACCCTTTATATTTTAAATAAATAAAATAAGAAATTTTTATGAATTTATAAATTTAAATATTTTTTGTTTTAATTATTTTAAATCTCTTAAAAAAAAAAAAAAAAATTTTAAAACAAACAAAAATTAAAACTTCATCTTTTTTTTTAAATTGACCTATTTCTATTTTTAATCAAAAATTACATAATTATTCTTTTATAAATTTTAAATATAACTAAATAAATAATTATTCATTTTTTAATATTCACACACTCTTCTTTAAAAAAAAACAATATTTTTTTTTATAAACATTAAATATTACAAATAAAGTTTATTTATTTTATTTTTAATTATATGTTTATTAATTTGTTTGATTTTTAATTTCATTACCATTTTCATTTTTTTGTTCTTGTTGCTTTTGATATTGTTGTAAAGAAATATTTGTATTTAAGAAATGGTTGAAATGTTGTGTGTCTAATAACATTCTAATAAAATCTTTATTATGATCGGATACAGAACTGAGGAATTTTTGTTTAAACTCTTCAATTTCTAAACTATCATTTACATTTACAGTTATAAATTGGCTTTCTATTTTCTTGAATAACCATTGAGTATATTGTTGGATGATATAAAATATTTTATGTACAGCTTCTAATTGATGTTTTGTATTTTTAACAGGGTTATAGTTTTTTTGATTTACTAAAACAGCTCTATCATCTTTTAAATTGTTTAATCTAAATAATTTAATTAAATAAAATTTATTAGTTATTATATTGCTATTAATTATTGTTATTATTTTTACTTACAATTTATGAAACTCTGGTATTAATGGTGGTTGTTTTGGACAATTATAAATGATCTTATCAGTTTTGACATTTACAATTAAACCATCAAAATTCTTTTTAACAAAGTTTGAAACCCCAAAAACAAATGGTACTGGGGCCTCCAAATAATCCAATAAATTTTGTGGAAGAATTGGGACAAATAAACCTTGCCATACTAATGGATGGATTAGTGATATCATTGAAAAACAACATGATGATAAGGTTGCTAAATTATCACAAACAAATACAACTCTTTGTTCCAATAAAACTGCACCTAAAATTCTTAATATATTTTCCAATGATAAATTTAAAAATGTGCCACCCACTGCCCATTCTGAAATTGAAAGTGCATTTAATTCTTGAACTGATTTAGATTTCTATAAAATAATAATTATTAGTATTTTAAAATTTTAATTTATTAAATAAAAAAAAGACATCATACAGGTATGCTATATTCTCTTGGATGGCTATCATTTGGAAATAATAATTTTAGTTTTTGACCACTTTTAATTTCGAATGGTTGATGATAATATTTTAAAATATCTAAGAGATTTTGCTTGTCAATAAGATGCTTTATATCCTCTTCTGCTTCGGAATCAATATCGCTATTTGTAATACTAATATTATCTACAGTATTTAGTGGTGAATCTCCACTTTGCTGTGATTGTGATTGTGGTGGTATTGATTGTTGTTGATGTTGCTGTTGCTGAATAAAATTTTGTTCTCTTTCATTAAAAAGTTCTCTATCTTTTTTTTCTCTTAATTTTTGCTCTTGGTCCCCATCTCTTGTCAACTCGTCCTCTGTCGATAATAATTCCCTTGTTGTTGTAATTAATCTATCTTGTGCTAAAAGATAAAGGAGAGCATCAAAATGAATATTAAAAATTGGTATTTTTGATAAAAAGCAATAACCTAAAAATAGATATGATTAATAAAAAATATTAAATAAACTATTTATATGTATAAATATTTTAAACGTACATCTTGGCGCTGAAATATATGAAGGTGCTTTTTCTAAAAGTTTTGGTTGCTGTGGGAAAAAATTTGGTATCGATTGAAGTAATTCTGGTTTAGTAATACAAATACCATAAAGTGGATTTTCGCTAGATAAAACAAATGTAAAGTAATGGTTTGGTGAATGAATATATGATTGGCCAAATAACATTTCATTTAAATTTGATCTTGATGGTGTTCTTTTAATAGCTTGTGGAACAATACCACTTGGGAAACAAAACTCTTTTACTTTGGGTGGAACTCTAAATTTAGTAAAAAAAACAGATTAATATTATATAAAAATGGATATAGCTAGTATTAAAATCAATTACTCTTTATCTTTTGGGTATGAAAATAATAGTTCTGGCCTATGAGATACACCAATTTTAGGATTTGAATCAGCTGGTAAACCAACAACAATGAAATGTTCATATAAATTTTGAAAAATTGTTGGTGTACTTATTTGTTGGTTTTTTTCGGTTGATGTATTATTTTCATTTATTTCTGTTTTATTTATGGTTGGGTTTGGCTGTGTTTCTTCAATTTTTGGTGGTTGTGGTTGTGATTGTGGTTGTGGGTGTTCTACTTTTATATGGTTTTGATTAATTTCTACTTGCTCTTGTATATCTTTTTCTAAATCATTATTAAGTTCTTTTTGGATTTGAATATCCTGTTTAATTTCTTGATCTAATTCATTTCTAAGTTCGTCTATCTTTTCTTTAAAATCTTCTTGTTTATGTTGTAAACTATTTATTTCCTCCACTATATGTTCATTTATTAAAGTTTGATTATTACTATTATCCATTTTATCCATATTATTATTACTATTTAAATCTCCATCGGTTTGATTAATATTGATTGAGGATAATGAGTCTTCAATTGTTTCTGTTGAATTTTTTAGTTCATCTATAGCTGTTGCTGTGGTGGTTATAGTTTCTGATAATGTTACATTATTATTAATATTTTCAATATTACTATTGCTACTATTGCTACTATTATCTAAATCTGGCATTAATATTAAACAACAAACTATAAACTATAGTGCATAAATTAATAAATAAAAAAAATAATAATAAATAATAAATAATAAATTTTATTAAAAAAAAAAATAAAAAATTAAAGTAAAAAATAAAAAAAATTAAAAAAAATTAAAAAAAAAAATTAAAAAAAAAATTAAAAATATATTTATTTATTTTTTTTTTTAATTTACAAAAACTATTAATACAAATAAAAAAACTAATAAAATATATATATATGTATTTTAAGATATATAAAAAAAGAAAAAAAAAAAATTAATTGTACACTTTTGAAATTTTTTTTTTCCAAAAAAATTAAAAACTTTAGTTTCTAATTTTTTTTTTCCCAGCAATTATTATTTTTAAAATGTTATTTAATTCTTTTTTTAAATTAAATTTATGCTCTTAAATTTTTTGTGTGAGATATTTTAGATTGTGCAAAAATTGATAATACAAAAAAAAAAAAAAAAAAAGTGAAATAGTACCTTTATCATTGAACTTATATTAAATGAAAATAAATATTAAGCTTCACAAAATAAATTGATAAAAATAATAATAATAATAATAATAATAGTAACAATAATATCTATAAAATTTAATTAAACAGAAACTTAATTATCATATTTAAAATATAAATTCAAATTTGATTATTAATTTGTGTTTTTTATGTATGTGTTGTTCAACACGTGGTGAAATATAATTTTTTTTTTTCAATTTTTTTTTTATTTTTTTTTTATTTTTTTCAAAATTAAAATAATAAATTTTTTAAAAATTTTTTTTTTTATTATTTTTTAGATTTATTTTTATAAATAAATATGTTATATAAATTTGAAACCAAGACTAACAGAGTCAAAGGTTTAAGTTTTCATCCAACTAGACCTTGGATTCTCACCAGTTTACACTCTGGTTCAATTCATCTCTATGATTATCGTATTAAAACTTTATTAGAAAAGTTTGAAGAACATGAAGGTAATAATCATTAAAAAAAAAAAACTAATTATAAATAATAATAATGAAATACATAATCAATAGTCTAAAAATAATAATTATTATCATTGTTCTTTATATTAATATCTTTTTTTATAATTTAATAATAACCAATATTTTATTTTAATACAGGTCCTGTAAGAGGTGTTAATTTTCATATGACCCAACCATTATTCGTATCAGGTGGTGATGATTATAAAATTAAAGTTTGGAATTATAAACAACGTAGATGTTTATTTACATTAAAAGGACATAAAGATTATGTTAGAACAGTCGAATTTCACAGAGAAGCACCATGGATTGTTAGTAGTAGTGATGATATGGTTATTCGTATTTGGAATTGGCAATCAAGAACATGTATTTCAGAACTTAGTGGACACAACCATTATGTTATGAGTGCACTCTTCCATCCAAAAGATGATTTAGTAGTTTCAGCATCTTTAGATCAATTTATTCGTGTTTGGGATATTTCAGGATTAAAGAAAAAGATGACAACAGTTAAACCATACAGAGAGAACGATCCAATGCGTATTCAAGAAGAGATTTTTGGCACCGATGTTATTGTCAAACTTTCATTAGAGGGTCATGATCGTGGTGTTAATTGGGCCGCTTTTCATCCAACTCAACCATACATTGTCTCTGCATCAGATGATCATCATGTTAAATTATGGCGTATGAATGACCCAATTGTCGATACATTCCGTGGTCATTACAACAATGTTTCATGTGCTCTTTTCCACCCACGTCAAGAATTAATCATTAGTAACTCTGAAGATAAAACCATTCGTGTTTGGGATATTGTAAAAAAACAAACTGTCCATATGATCCGTAGAGATAACGATCGTTTCTGGACCTTAGCCTCACATCCAAATCAAAACTTATTTGCTGCTGGTCACGATAGTGGTATGATTGTTTTCAAGTTGGAACGTGAACGTCCAATCTTTGTTCAAAATGGTGATGGTGGTGTTTTCTATTTAAAGAAAAAACATTTCAATTCTTTCGACTTTGCCCAAGGTAGAAGTGTTGTATTATTTAATATTTCAAAATTACCATCAAATAATGGAACTCAAACAATGTCATACAATCAAACTGAACGTGCTATTCTCATTTCATCCGACTCTGAGGGTGGCACATATCATCTCTACAAGATTCCAACCAAAGATAGTAACTCTGTTAACACTAAAAAAGGTACTGGTGTTGCTGCCATTTTCGTTGGTAGAGACCGTTTCGCTGTTTTAGACAAAGGTAACACTGTTGTTGTTAGAGATTTAGAGAATGAAGAAATCAAGAAATGCCAACTTCCATTCACCGTCGATTGGATTTATCCAGGTGGCTCACCAGGTACCATTCTTGTTCAATCTGAAGATAGAGTTTACACATACGATATTCAACAAAAGAAAGTAAACTCTGAAATTGTTATTCATGGTGTTCGTTATGTTATTTGGTCAAAAGATAAAAACCATGTTGCTTTCCTCACTAGAGATCTCATTGTTTTAGCAAATAAAGAATTAGAACAAATCTGTATGGTCCACGAAACAGTTTTACCAAAATCTGGTGTTTGGGATGAACATGGTGTTTTCATTTACAGTACTAGCAACCACTTGAAATATCTCTTACAAAATGGTGATAACGGTACCATTAAAACTTTAGAATCAACTATCTACATCACTGGTGTCAAGGATGGTAAAGTCTTTGCTATCGATCGTGAATTCAAGAATCGTATCATCGAAATTGACCCAACTGAATACATTCTCAAACTTTCACTCTTACAACAAAACTACAACAAGGTTATGAATATTCTTAAAGAAAATCGTTTAGTTGGTAAAGCCATCATTGCCTATCTCCAAAAGAAAGGCTATCCAGAAGTTGTTCATTTCGTTAAAGATGATAGAACTCGTTTCAATTTAGCTTTAGATTGTGGTAATATCGAAATCGCTCTTCAAAGTGCAAAAGTTTTAGATGATAAAGAATGTTGGAGTCGTTTAGGTGTCGAAGCTCTCAAACAAGGTAACTACCAAATTGTTGAAATGGCCTATTCTAGAACCAGCGAATTTGACCGTCTTTCATTCCTCTATTTATTGGTCGGTAATTTACCAACCCTCAAAAAGATGATGTCATACGAATCAAGCGACATCATGAGCAGATTCCAATTCTCTTTATATTTGGGTGACGTAGAAGAAAGAATTAAAATTCTCCAAGAAGCCGGTTTACACCAACTTGCTTTTATTACCGCTTCAATTCATGGTCTCACCGAAAAAGCTCAAGCTATTGGTGCACAAATTACTGCCGATGGTAAAGCACAACTTCCACAACTTCCACAAGAATCTTATCTTTTAACACCACCATCCCCAATCAATGCATTTAATCCAAGCGAACTTAATTGGCCACTTTTATCTGTTGCCAAATCTGTCGGTGATGCCATTAGTGGCGACAATAGATTCGGTGTTGAATCCACCGTCGATGAAATTGGTGGTGGCTGGATTACAGATGACGAGGTTGGTGTTGATGATGATTTAACATCATCAAATCAACAAGAATCCTTAGTCGATGTTGAAGATGATGGTTGGGATAAATTAGAATTTAAAGAATTAGACAAGATTGGTACTGATAACTTCTCTGCTGATAAAAAAGCTGAAGCAGCATTATTTGTACCACCACAACCAGGACCAAGCTTTTCACAAATATGGGCAAGAAACTCTCAATTCGCAATCGATCATATTGCTGCTGGTTCATTCGAAGTCGCTATGAACTTGTTAAATTCACAAATCGGTGCAATTAATTTCGATCCAATCAAACCATTATTTATGAATGTATTTATGGGTGCACGTTCATCATTGGGTGCTCTTCCATCAACTCCATCTCTTTTAATGCCAATTCAAAGAAAAAGCTCATCACCATACATTCCATACAACCTCACTCATCTCATTGATCGTTTGAAATCATCAGCTTATAGATCAACCACCGAAGGTAAATTTGGTGATGCCCTCGTTCACTTTACCTATATCCTTCACACCATCATCTTTTGTACTGTAGAAACCAAACAAGAAAATGGTGAATTAAAAGACTTAATTAATATTTGCCGTGAATATATTTTAGGTATTAAAGTTGAATTACAAAGAAAAGATCTTGCCACTGGTTCTCAAAAAGATACCACCCAAGGTAGACAAACCGAATTAGCTGCTTACTTTACCCATTGTAATTTAGACTCTTCTCATTTGATTCTTAGTTTACGTTCTGCTATGAACTGTGCCTATAAAGTTAAACACTTTAACTTGGCTGCTTCATTTGCTCGTAGACTCATCTCACTCAATCCAAACCCAGATCTTGCCACCCAAGCTAAAAAAGTTTTCAATTTTGCCCAACAAACTCCAACTCCAGCTGATGCTCCACAAGTAAACTATGATGAACGTAATCCATTCGTAGTTTGTGCTCACTCCTTCACTCCAATCTATAAAGGTTCTGCTTTAGTTAAATGTCCATATTGTTCAAGTTGTTATCTCCCACAATACAAAGGTAAAGTTTGTGCAATTTGTCAAATTTCCGAAATTGGCAAAGAAACTCAAGGTTTACAAGTTATAATTAATCAAAAATAAAACAATAACCAATCATTTATAATAATAGTAAACAAATAAACAAAAAAAAAAAACCCTTTTCATTATTACAACTAAATATATTCCTATTTTTAAAAAAAAACCCTGGTATAAACCCCCATTTAAAAATTTTTTTTTTATCCAACACATTTTAAAATTTATCCACCAATTTTTTAAATTCATTTAATAACGATTTTCAAAATATCATTTTTTTTTTTTTTATTTCATTTTTTTTTGTTTTCATTAGATATTTTTTAAATCCTAATTAGAAAAGTAATTAGCAGTTTCAGTTTAAAAAATTTTTTAAAAACGAAAAAAAAAAAAATTTTATTTTTATTTTTTTTTTTTAAAATTTTATTTTGTTTTTTTAAAATATTTTATTATTTTAAATTAAATAAAAAAAAAGGAAGGAAAAAGTTTTATAGTTTTTATTTTATAAATATAGTTTATTATTTTTATTTATTTTATTATTTAATTTTATTTAAATAAACTTATAAAAAAAGAAAAAAAAAAAAAAAAAAAAAAAAAAGAAAAAAGAAAAGTTTTTTTATTTTAATTTTTTTTAAAAATATATATTAATAATAAAAAATGTTAAATAAAAAGCATATAATAATATTGGCATTTATAATAGTAACAATTATTTGCTATCAATTTGCAATCACCAGACCATATACACCAGGATCATTAACTAATACAAGTGGAACATCCTTCGGAAATAATAATTTAGATATTTCGGAACTATTAAGATTACAAAAAGATTTGAAAGCACAACAAAATGAAATTAGAAAGCAATTAGAATCATTAAAATTCTCTGTAGATAATGCCGAAATAAATGGTGGAGCAATGTGCGAATTAGATAACAATGAAGAAAGACCAAGAAAACAAAAATCTCCAATACCCAAACCAACATTCGAATCAGACCCAGATCTTTTATATCAAATGCAATTAGATGAAAGATTAAAGAAAACATATAAAGACCAACCAAACACATGTATCCCATCCGATGGTAAATTACTTTGCCTCCCAAATTTTATTGTTATTGGAACAATGAAATCAGGTACAACCTTTTTAGATTTCTATTTACAAAAGCATCCACAAATTGCACATCACAACAAAAAAGAAATTTGGTATTTCAACAGTTACTATGCCAATGGTATCAAATGGTATGCTGACCACTTTGAACAATACAATTCATTAGAGAATCAAAAATTAATCGGTGAAGCCACTCCATTTTATATTAATAACCCAAATACTGCACCACGTATGTACGCAACCTTAAAGAACGCAAAACTCATTCTTTTACTTAGAGATCCAGTTGAGCGTGCTCTTTCACAATATCACTTTTCACTCCAATGGCTTAAAAGAAATAAACAACCAGCACTTCAATATTCATTCGAACATTTAATCGCTGAGGAAGCTGATGTCATTGAAACATGCGTACGTGGCCACGAAAGATATAGAGAAGCCTTTGCTGAAAGAAAATTGGCCGAAGAAAGAGGTGAAG
Source organism: Dictyostelium purpureum (assembly GCF_000190715.1). Classification (NCBI taxonomy): domain Eukaryota; phylum Evosea; class Eumycetozoa; order Dictyosteliales; family Dictyosteliaceae; genus Dictyostelium; species Dictyostelium purpureum. Next base: position 61,018 of record NW_003519392.1, read on the forward strand.
TTGATCCAGATTCAACTTTCGATTTAATTGACCCATATTATCAATATCATAGCGAAAAGAATTGGACTTTTTATAAAGATTGTGTCAAATGTGATAAATGTTTCCAAAATGGTATTTTACATACATCAGGTCACCCAACTTTTGGTATGTTAGCAAAATCACTTTACTATGAACAAATTGATTTTTGGTTAGATTATTTCCCATTATCTCAAATTCATATTATTAGATACGAAGATATTTCACATTATCCAGAAAAAGGTAAATATATTATTATTCATATCCTATTAAAATTTTATTTTTTTATTTTTATTAACAAATTTTTTTTATATTATTTAAAGTATTAAGCGAAGTTGAAGACTATTTAGGTATTACTCATAATGATTATGGTGAATTTAAACCAAAGAATGTCGTACCACACGATAAAATGGGTGAAGAAACAAGAAGCTTTTTAGTTGATTACTTTAGAGAATCAAATAAAAAACTTTATAAATTATTAAATAGAGATTTCAACTGGCAATCAGAATAATCAAATAATAACAAGTATATATAATATAATAATTTAATATTTTTATTATAAAAAATTGTAAAAAAAATATTGTAAAAAAAACATAAAAAAAATAAATAAAAAGATATATGTATATTTAGATGTAATATGTATATCTTTTTTTCTTTTCTTTTAATATCAAAAATATTTATTCTCACATTAATAAATTTCATCACCATCATCATTTTTTTATTTTTTTTTTTATTTTTTATAAATATTTTTTTTTGTAATTTTTTTTAAATTTTTTTTTTAATTATTTTTTATTTTTTTCATTTTTAATTATAAAATATTTATAAAATTTCTTTTATAAAAATATAAAAAAGAAGAGATGTACATAAACGATTGGGAAGAGTTTTACGATAAATCAGAACAATTATATAGACAAGATCCAAAAAGAGTATTTTAAATTTTAAATCAAAAAAAAACAAAACAAAACAAAGAAATTATTTACTAATCTATTTTTTTACCAATATCTATTTAGACAAGATTTGTATTTAAATTTAGACATATTGAAAGCAAAGTAGTTTTAAAAGTTACAAATGATACAGTAAATCTTCAATATCAAACAGACAAAGAAGATGATTTCCAAAAAATTGAACAAATTAATTCATTATTTTTTAGAATTATGACAGAACAATAAAAACTTTAATATAATATAATAATAATAGTAATAATAATATCAATATCATTACTACATTTCAAATACTTCATACCTATAAACTCTTTACATACAATAAATCACTACACAACCATCATCACTATAGTCAACGCAAATAATATAACATTCAATTATAACATTTAAAAATGTTTATATAAATAACCCTTCATAAATAAAAATCTTGTAAAATTATATATATTTATTTATATATAAATTATATTTAAATTTAAATATATGTATTTATTTTATTTTATTTTTTTTCTAAAGATCAAACCACACCACACACAATTTAATTTTTACCACATTGAATTTTTTATTATTTCTTTTTTTTAAATAATAAATCAGACCAATCAAAACATAAAATACATGTATTTGTTTAATATTTTTAAAGTGGAGAATGATAAAAAAAAAAAAAACCCTAATTCTATAAAAAATTGCTATCATTGTTATTTAATCAATCAACCTTATGTGTAATTATCTATCGTACTTTTTTTTTTTTTTTATACACCACATAATTTTTATAAACACATAAAAAATAATTTACTATTTATAAAAAGATTTAGAAAAAAAATAATAAATTTTTTATTAGGGTTATGAATTATAAAGATTAAATCTTTTATAAATAGTAATGAAAATTTAAAATTTATAAATATTGTTTATAATTTTTTTAATTGGATTAAAATTAATTTATTTAAATATATTAAAAAAAAAAAAGAGTATAAATAGTTTTTTTTAATTTTATATTTAAATATTATTAAAACATTATTATTAATCAATTATTTTTAACTATAATAATATAATAAATGAAATTATTATATACTATTATTGCTGTAATATTAAGTTTTACTCTTTTAATAGAGTTTAGCTATGCTGTTTGTACCCAAAGATATTGTGGTGTAGAAGGTGCCCAGTGTAATTCAAATCGTGCTTGTGCAAAGGGTTTCTATTGTTTAAGCAATCAATGCACAAAGGGAAAGGATGAATTAGAGACATGCTCACACGTTCAACAGTGCCGTCCTGGTTTAAGCTGTGTTAACCATGGTCAATTTAGAGTTTGCAAAGCTGCTCATTTTTTAGGTGCTGGTGAAAAATGCACTGAAAATTTAGAATGTTACGGTTCATTAAAATGCACTAAAGGATTATGCAAATTAAACAAAGGTGCAAATTGTACAATGGATGAAGAGTGTGGTCACCATGGATACTGTAAAGGAATTGCCTGTCAAACTAGATTGCAACCAGGCTCAGATTGTCTTTTCAATGAAGATCAATGTTGCCATGGTTATGTTTGTGGTAAAGTTGATGAATACACCGATTATAAAAAGGGTAAATGTATTCCAATGTTTTCAAAGAAAAGTGGTGAATCATGCTTCTCTCAATATGGTGAATGTGATATGGCTGATGGATTGTTTTGCCCATCTACCAGTGGTATTACTTCGACTTGTGCTGATATCGATAGATTCAATATTAAGTGTAAAACCTCAAGTGACTGTGACACAATGTGGGAAGAATGTGAATGTAACGGTAACAAAACCAATTTATCATGCCATAGCAAATTCAATATAGATTCAACTTGTTCAAAATTATATTTAGCTCTCCAAAACTGTGCCTCTGCTAAAGACTGTACCATTAAAACCAATATCAACGATGCCAGTGAGCTCAATGAAAATAGTTGTATTATGAAAAAATGTAAAGAACAAGCATTATGCTTTTATTCACGTTGTTTGAAATTTGAATTTGGTTGCAAAATGCCAGAAGGACTTCAATGTACTGGTGAAGGTGCCGCTGAAGCTTTTACTAATTTCACTTTACCAGCAAGAACTGGTTTATATAATGATAGCTATGGAGAAGATGCTGAAGCCACTAAAAAACCAAAACCAGGTTCAACAGGTACCGCTATTGGAAGTGAAGAAGCATCAACTGAAAGTGATTCAGTTAGTGATGAATTTGCAAACAATGATAATTCAGAAAAAGGTAACAATAGCAAAGACAATGGATCCAAAAACAATGATGAAAACAATGAGAAAAACAGTGCCTCAATTGTATATATTTCTTTAACATTGACATCAATTTTATTATCATTATTAAACTTATTTTAATGTGTTTTTAAAAGATTAAATAAAGATGTTTTAAAATCTATTTTAAATTTATTTTTTATTATTTATTTAGGCGTATTTAGCATGGGCATCTAAAAGATAAACAACACAACTTAATAATTTTTTACCAAAATCGATGTGAAGGAATTCATTTGGACCGTGAGCATTTGATTGTGGACCTAAAAGACCAGTAATGACGAATTGAGCTTCTGGGAATTTTTCACCAAGCATACCCCTAATTAAAGTAAGGAATTAGTATATTTAACAGGTTAATTATTTTCTGTATTGTTTTTATCGTTTATTATTGTAACATTAGTAATAAATTATACATACATGAATGGAATGCTACCACCTTCACCAGTATAAACGTGTGGTTTATTAAAGAAGTTTTGTGAAGCTTCACCAAGAGCTTTTTCTAACCATGGTTTAACAGCTGGGGCGTCCCAACCAGCAGCAACATCAACAATATTGAAAATAACTTCAGCACCATATGGTGGGTTTGATTCGAGAATTTCTTTAAGAGCCTTGCTAGCAACATCAACGGTTAATGATGGTGGAAGACGAATTGAAAGTTGAACAGTAGTTTGAGTACGCATAACATTACCAGCATTGGAAATGTGTGGGATACCATCAACACCAGTGGTACAGACAGTTGGACGCCATGTTTTATTTAATAATAATTCAGCTGGATCAGTGGTAATTGGCTGGGTGTTACCGTGCCATGAATAGCTTTTGTAGAAATCACCTAAAACTTCAGCACATTTCTTGGCTTGGTCAATTCTGTAGCTTGGAATTTCAACATGAAGTCTTTTATCGACTTCACCAGTAATTTGGTTTTCAAGACGATCAATAACTTGACGAAGAATACGGAATGATGATGGAACAATACCTGAGGCTGAACCGCTGTGACAAGCTTCATCTAAAACTTTAACAGTAAGGTCACCACTTAAAACACCACGAAGACTGCTGGCTAAAAAAAATAATTAATACAAAATAATTTTTTTTGATTTAAAATAGTTTTTACTTACTCATCCATAATTGTTCATAGTTACCACAACCACTATCTAAACAAACAATAAGTGAAGGGGTGCCAATTTCTTCTTGATATTTATCAATATATCTAAAATTAAATAAAATTAAATATTAATATTAATAAAATTTAATAAATCTACCTAAATATTTGATTCATACTGAGTTAAATGAATTGAACCTGATTCTTCTGAACCCTCAATAACAATAACATAACGATCATGTGAAATATTTTGTTCTTGAAGAGCCTATAGTTTTAAAAATATAAAAATATTAAAATTAATTACTGTTCAAATTTACAATGAAAAATATTATTATTACTTACTTTAATTGCCATAACTGAAGCAAAAATTGAATAACCATCATCAGCACCACCACGACCATATAATTTACCATCTTTAATAACAGCTTTGTATGGATGTAAACCTTCAGCCCACTAAAATTCAAAACCATATTAATATCGTGAATAATAAAAATAAATAATAGTAATAAAATAAATACTTCGCTAGTTAAAGGTGGTTGTTTATCCATGTGTCCATATAAGAAAACAGTTTTTGAGTTTTCAGTTTTGGTAGATTCTACAGTAATGAAAATAATTGGTGAAATACCTTCAATTTTTTTAATTTCTGATTTTAATCCTTTAACATTTTGTTCTAAAACCCAATTGTTTAATAATTCTACAGCTTTTTCTGTTAAACCATTGGTAGCCCATTCTGGATCATATTGTGGACTTTGATTTGGGATTTCGATATATTTTGATAAAGTTGGAATAATACTTTCCTCCCAAGTTTTATTACTGAACTCTTTAACTTGTTCAATGTTTAATGACATTATTTATCTGTATATTTGATGAAATATAAATATAAAAAAATGAAAAATTTTAAAAAATTTGAAAAAAAAAAAACAAAAAAAAAAATAAAAAAAAAATAAAAAAAATGATTTTCATTGTATCTTTTGCCAATGCAATGAAAATTAATTTTTTATCAAATTTGATAAAAAAATTAAAAAAAAAAAAAAAAATTAAAAAAAAAAGGAACAGGAAAAAATATTTTTATTTAATTGTTTTACATTTTAAAAGAATTATTAATAATTCTTGGTTTTTTGATAGTTATTACCATTGAAATGGAATATTTGGTGGTTCTTGAACCATTTGTTCATTATCTTGGTCCATCATATCATTATTTTGATTGGTGTTGACTTCACTGGTTTGATTGTTGTTAACTTCATTGGTTTGATTGTTATTAACTTCGTTGGTTTGATTGTGGTCATTCTCAACACTGATTCTACTGCTAATCAAAAGTCTATTAATTGATTCTCTTTTATGTTTAAAAATATAATAATAGACTTGGTATCTTTTTTCAAGGTTGGCTGGAGAAGATAATCTTGAAGGAACAAATATTTTTTCTGGAACAACTGATGAAACATCATTTGATCTTCTAAAAATATTTTTACACTTCAACGAAAGCATACAGGCTCTATCACCCTTTAAGACAATATCCCTGGTGTCATTGTGTAACATTAATCTTCTAAGTATAAAATTGTCATTTTCATGGTTATCATAAATTGAATCTTCAAACTTGTCGCAATTTTCTCTTTCTACGAAACAAACAGTAAAGTACTTTAAATCGTCCTGATCCGAAATTTCTGAAAATACTTTATTTTCAAGCAATTGGGCTACATATGAAATGCTGAGTGGTCTACGTCTAAGACTGGTTAATACCATTTTTTTATGTTTCTATAAATTTAAATTAAAAAAAAAAAAATGTTGTTGCAAAATTTTATATTATTTTTAGGTAAAATAATAAAAATGATATAGTGAAATAAAAATCAATTGAAAAAAAATAAAAAAATAAAAAAATTTTTTCAATTAAAAAAAAAAAAATTAACTTTTTTAAAAAAAAAAAAAATTAAATTAAATTAAAAATAAATCTTTTTTAATAATAACAATTATAATTTTTTACCCTTCATGTTTTTTTTTACCCCCAACACCAAAGTGTTTTTATTATTATCATTCCGAAAATAAAAAGCCTATCCATAATAGTAATTAGGTAACTGATAACTGTGTGATGTGTGTGATGTGTGTGATGTGTGTTAATTGTGTGTGTGTGTGTGTTTGTTATAAGAAAATATATATCATATTTATAATGATGAATATTGGTTTTATTTAATATGTATCTACAATAATATTTTTATTTACTATAATAACTCTGGCATTCTTTCAACTGTATATCTTTTTCCCTTTAAATAAATAATAGGAACACCAGGTATTTTACGAATACGTCTTCTTAAATCAGCATCACATGTAGCAACCATAAACATTCTATGCATTGTAACTCTATTTATTATACAATCATCAGCATATGTACCTTTATGTGAACATTGTAATCTTTGAAATCTTGGATCTTTAGTAACTCTATAAAAATAAAAAAATAAAAAAATTATTAGTAAATATTTAAAATATTATTATTATTGATTATTATTGTTATTATTGATTATTATTATTATTGTTATTGTTATTGTTATTATTATTATTGCTATTATTTTTTATTTTTATTTTTATGGTTATTGCTATTGTTTTTATTGTTGTTATTCCTATTGTTTTTATTTTGTAATTTCTACTATTATTATTATAATTGTTTTTATTATTTATTATTGTTTTTCAATTTTTATTTTTTTTTTGGTTTTTGATATGGTTATTTTAAGGTTAGCTAATAATTAGTGATATGATAATTTACTTTAATGCTACTTTGAATTTAGTTCCTAATCTTTCAATTTCTGCAGCTACACAATCCGAAATATAAGGTATACATTTTGCATATAAACAATCCATTAATGCTTGAACTATATCTAATTTATGTGAAATTGAAAAATTTATAAAATTGGTATCGATAATAATATGATATGGTGGTGCTAATGCTTCATTGTATGAAAAAAACATATGAGATGTATTATCTTCTGGGCTAAAAAAAATTAAATTTGAATGATTAGTTGTTATTTTTATTATCAACAATTTAAAACAAATAAATAAATTATTATTTACATTTCTTCTAATTTCTTTTTATGTTCAGCTTCTTTTTCAGCTCTTTGTAATTGTTTTTGTCTATTTGAAAAATTTCTGTATATTATTTTAATGAATATAATAGGTTAGATAATTATTATTATTATTATAAATATAATATTTATATATTTATATAGATTCTTACGTATTTGTACTATTTAATTTTTGTAATGGAATTTTCTTTGGTGCTAATCCAGGTTTTCTAGCCATTTTATAATTGATATATTTATAATGTGTTTATATAGATTGTAAAAAATAAATAAAGCTTTTTTTTTTTTTTTTTTTTTTTCGTTTTTTAAAAATTTAAAAAAAATAAAAAAAAAATAAATTAAAATAAAATTGTTTTTTTTTAAAATTTTTTTTATTTTTAATTTTTAATTTTTAGTTTTTAATCAAATTAAGATAAAACTAAGATAAAATTAAACCCCTTTATCCAATCCACACAGTTTCTTTTGATCATTTGATCAGTGGATATCGTAATAACAGAAAAAACATTCCACAACCATATTTTATAAAAACTATAAATATACTTTTTAATAAAAACAAATAAATAAATATAGAATAATAAATAAAACAACAATGATAAACAAAAAAAAACAAAGAATAAAGAAATAAGTATTTATTTAATTGTTGAAAATCTATAAATTGTTAAAATTATTTTTATTTAAATTTAAAAAAAAAAAATTTCTTTTTTTTCACTTTTTTTTTTTTTTTTTTTTTTAATTTTTTAAAAATTTTTAAAAATTTTTTTTTTTTTTTTTTTTTTAATCTTATTTCAATTTTTGGTATTTCCAATTAATTTATCACAAAAAATCAACTATTTATTTTATTATTATTTAAATTTTTAATTTTTAAAAAAAGGTTAATCACTTTTCGAATTTTGTTTTTTAAAACAAAATTCATTTAAAATAATAATAAAATAAAATGGCATTTCTTCCACCAAATTTAAAGATTATGTTTACACCAAGACCACCACCACCATTTTTGCCACCACCAGAACCATCGAATTTACCACCCTATACCGGATTATCATCCTATACTTCATATTTTGAAGATCCATCAAAAGAAGAACCATTCAAAAGGGAAATTGTTGAATCTGCTACAGAAAAAAGAGAAAAGAAAAGAAAGGCAAAAGAAGATGCAAACAATGAAAGAAATGCAAAACATTTAAAATCCTGTAGGTTTTCATTCAATCTACAAATGTTTATAATGGTTGTATTAATACTAATATTCATATTTAATTTTATTTTCATAGGGGATCCATACTCACACCCAGAACTTCACACAGGAGATCCATATAAAACAATATTTGTCAGTAGAATAAGCTATCAAACCACTCAAAAAAAATTAGAATATGAATTTTCACAATTTGGTAATATTAAAAGTATATATTTAGTTAAAGATCCAAAGAATCCACAAAAACACAGAGGCTATGCATTCATTGAATTTGAAAGAGAAAGAGATATGAAAGGTATTTTTTATTTATCATTATTTATTATTTATTTATTATTTTATACTAAAACCTTTTTTTTTTTTTTTATCTTTTGTTAGCTGCATACAAACAAGCTGATGGAATGAAAATTGATGATAGACGTATTTTAGTTGACATTGAGAGAGGCAGAGTTATTAAAAATTGGAAACCAAGAAAGTTTGGAGGTGGTTTAGGTAATACAAGAGCAGGTGGTGCTGATGTGAATCAAACATTCTCTGGCAGAGAGTTATCAGAGCAAAGAGAAAAAGAAAAGGAAAGAGAAAAAGAAAGAGAAAGAGAAAGAGAAAGAGAGAAAAAGAGAGGTGCCGCTGGTAGTAACGAAAGAGACCGTGATAGAGAAAGAGGAGGTAGGGATGAAAGAAGAGACCGTGATAGAGACCGTGATAGAGACAGAGACAGAGAAAGAGATCGTGATAGGGATAGAGATCGTGACAGAGATAGAGATAGAAGAGACCGTGATAGAGATAGAGATAGAGACAGAGATAGAGATAGAGATAGAGAAAGAGATTATCGTGGTGGGGGTGATAGGGATCGCGAAAGAGAATATCGTGAAAGAGATCATCGTGGTGGTAGTGATAGAAGAGACCATCGTGAAAGAGATCATCGTGAAGACAGAGGAAGAAGAGATCATGAAAGGGATGATAGAGACGGATATGGTCATCCACCACAAATCAACAACCATCAGGATAATTATCAACAACAACAACAACAACAACCACAGCAACCACAGCAACAACAACAATATCAACAACAAACTCAACCAGGTCAACAATACAACAACTCACATCAACAAGAAAGAACAAACAGAGATTACTCCATGCTTGCTAATGGTGAAAATGGCTACTATTAAATTCTTTTAGCTCCAATCGAAAAAAAAAAAAAAAACAAAAAAAAAAAAAAACAAATAATTTCAACTATAATTTCCACAACATAACCAAACATTCATTTTTTTCTTAAAACAAAAAAAATATAAATAATAATTAAAACATTAAAAATCGGTAACTTTGTTGGTAGGTTCTATTTATTTTTTTAAAAAAAGTGTACATTTTATTTTATTTTTATTATAATTTTATTATTGTAAAATTTAATTTATTTTTCAATATTTAAAAAAAAGGTGAGTCTCTTTAACTATTAAATTATGAATAATAATAAATACTAACATTTTTATTTTTTTATTTTAAGGTAATATTAAAATATATAGGGAGGAGTAAGTTATCAAAGAAATAAAACACAGGGAAAATAAAAAGTATAAAAAATAAAAATAAAATAAACAGTTGGTTTTTTTTTTATTTAAAATCAAATTAACAAGAAATAAATATAAATAGTTTTATTATCTTTTATTTTTTTTATCTTGGATAGGAGCCATTCTTTATTTTAATTGTTTGGTTCCTTATTCCAGCGAATAAGCAATTTTTATTATTTCCATAAAAAGAGTTTATATTTATGTTGTTGTCGCAAATAGTTCGGATTATGTTTGAATCAATAGTTTTTATAAATTTAAAGTTTTCTATTTTAATTTATATAATAATTAATAAAAAAATTAATAATAAATATTTATTTAAAGTCTAAATATCAAAACTTACCCAGTAGTGCCATTTTTTATAAGAAATGTTTAAAATAAACAATGTTTAAAAATATTTTTTTAATTTATATTTTTTTAAAAACAAATATGAAATTTAAAAAAGGTATAATTAATTTTAATTTTTTTTTCCACCCAAAATTAATTTTAATCTAAAAATTAAGAAATAATCTACAAAAAAAAAAAAAGCTATTTACAATTAAAAAAAATGCATGGATGCAATAAACTACAAAATAAATTAATAATATTACAAGATCTTAATTTTTTTTTTTGATCGATTAATAATTTTATGATATGTTTTTTTTTATCTATTACTATATTTGTTTTTGGATAAAAAAAGTCAAATAATTTATTTATAAATAAAAATATATATAGATATGATAATTTATTTTTCAAAGTATTATTTTTAATATTTTTTTAATATTTTAACACAATGTTGTTAATTATAACTACATCAAGTAAATGATTTTATTTTAATTTAAAATCCTATTGATGATTTAAAATATTATAATAATCTTATGTAATTATATTGATATTATTTTTTAGCCTTTGTTTTTAAAGAATTATAGTAATAAAAATTTTACAAGGATAACCAAATACATAAATTATGATTAAAATGAAATATTAATAATCATAATGAAAAATAATCAATTAATTAAAAACCATAAAAAATAAAACAATAATAATAATAATAATAATAATTAATATTATTGATTTATACACTGAATATATACTATTTTTTTTTAAAATTTTTTTTTTATTTTTTTTTTATATATTTGGATAATATAGTTTTTTTTTTTTTAATAATTTAATTTTTTTTGGTATTTTTTTTTTTTTTGATCTATCTTCCACGCATTTGACTAACAGCACCTGAACGACCTAAAGCTTGACGAGTACGTGGATCAATTTGTGGACCAGCTTGTGGTTTATCGGATTGATTATTTTGAACAGTTTCATCAACAGATAAGATTAAACAAGTAGCTTCGGTTGCGGCAACAACTGAATTTAATTTAACTACAGCTGGTTCCCAAATTGAGCCTTCATAAGCATCACAAATACCTTCATTGGTGATATCAACACCAAACCATTTTTGACCTTGAGCGTGTTTTTGTCTTAATTGATTGAGGATATCAGTTGAATCGAAACCGGCGTTATCGGCGATTTGTCTTGGAATAACTTCGAGGGCTTTAGCGAAAGCATTGATTAAAAGTGTTTTTACCATCAGTTGAGAGGAAGAGTTATCCCGGAGATATTTACTAACTTCCATTTCAGTAGCACCAGCACCAGCACAACAGATCCATGTTTACGAGCTCCTCTGACATCATATGGAGGTCATGAAGTGAACGTTCAGCTTCATCAATAAATTGTTCACCACCACCACGGAGAATGATAGTAGCAGTTTGAGTTTTGCTGCAACCAGTGAATAAATTGTAACGATTTGAACCAACTTGTTTCTCTTCAAAAACATCACAGGTACCAATAACTTCTGGAATAATATTTGAAACGGTGGTTTGAATAGCAGCACCAGTAGCTCTACAAACACGACGAACATCATCTTCTGGGACACGACCAGCACAAAACATTTTTTTATCGGCAAAGAATTGAGTAGCTAAATCACCAATAGCTAAACGTGAAAGAATAACGTTGGCACCAGAAGCGTGAATAGCTTCAAGTTTATCAAAGAATAATTTCCATTCGGCGTTGACTAATGATTGATATTTAGATGGGTCACTAATACGAATTTCGGCATTATCTTTTTCTGCTTTAAGTTCTAATTCGATGTTGAGACATAAAACTTTTGGATTTTTAATGTGTTTTGGTTGTTGTTCGAAACCTGCATAAAAGAAAGTTCTCTTGAAGGCAGCACCGGCAATGAATTGTGAATCACCTAAACCACCACCACTTTCTTTTTTAATACCAATCATATCTAAATCGATATTATCATCTAAAAGTTGAACGGCATCGACGACCATCTTTGAAAAGAATTGTTTGTGTGAGGCAATTAATTTGGAGTTCATTGAAGTTTGGGCACATTTTTCAAGGAATTCTCTCATATTGTCTGGTTTGATTTCGATGGAGAGTTCTTTAATTTTTTGCTTGGCTAAATCGCATGCTTGTCTAAAAGCTCTAATAATAATTTGTGGGTGAATACCTTCCTCTAAGAATGGTTTAGCTGCTTTTAAAAATTCACCTGCCATAATAACTACGGAAGTGGTACCATCACCAACTTCACTATCTTGACTTTTTGCTATATCAACTAAAGTACGAGCTGCTGGATGAACAATATCTAAAAGTTTCATAACTGTTGCACCATCATTTGAAATTGTAACTTGTCTTTCACTTTGATAAACTAATTTATCCATACCTCTTGGGCCTAAAGTTGTACGAACTGTATCAACAATTGCACAACATGCATTTATATTACTAATTAATTGTGGTAAACCTTGAGATGTATCTGTTCCTTCCTTTAAAAGTACAATTGGTGGTCTCTAAATATATTTAATAATTACAATTGATATTTGTGTTTAAATGGTTTTTTTTTTTTTTGAATTTGATTATTTAATGAAAATAGTTGATTTTTTTTATTTTTTTTTAAATTAAATATGAATTAGTATTAGGGTTAATAGATATGGTATGGTAATAGATTTAAAAGAATATCTTACAATCATTTGAGACATCTTTTAATTTATATATATAATACACTTTATGTGCAATCAATGAACTGAAAAAAATCAAAAAAAAAAAATAATAATTTTTGAAAAAAATTTAAAAAAAATTTTAAAAAAATTATTTTTAAAAAATAAAAAAAAAAAACAATTTTTTTTCATTTTTTTTTTTTCATTGTAATTCGCCCTAAAAAATTATAATTGTGAAAAGGATAATTTCAAACAATAACCAAATATTTTAATTTATTTATTAAAAAATACAATAGATTTATATATTAGTCTACTGTTTGGAACCATCCTTTTCTACTAAAAATAAACTATTTAAATTGAAAAAGTAAGTATTTAACAATTTTGTGTTCACATTTTAATTTATTAAATAGTTTATAATTTAACACAACGGTGATTAAAGGAATGTCTGTGCAATGTTAAATATCACCATCATTACAATAATATCGTCCCTTGTTAAATTTAGATTAATTTATTTTTATATTTATTTCACCACTATTCCCTTTTAAAAATTTTTTTTTTTTTTGGTCAATTATTTCATAAATCAACCGAAATAAAAATAATAATAATAAAATAAAAAAATAATATTATCTTTTATCACTCACACACATACACACAACACATTCTTTTTTAATTTAGATCAAAAAAAAAGTTTATCAGGTTGAATCTAAAAAAAAAGCATTTTGGAATATATTTATATTTTTTTTTTTTTAAATTAAATATGTGTGAAATTAATATTTTTTTGTTATTTTGGGGCGTGTTAGTGGGAGTATGTGAGGTGTTAAAAGCTAAAAATGATAATTTTTTATATTAGTTTTTTAATTTATTTATTTTTTAAATTTTTAACCTCATATATTTATAATTGTAATATTATTAGTAGTAGTAGTAGGAGAAATAATAATAATTGTTGTTGTAGTGGTAGTTGAAACAAATAAAAAATAAAATTTAAATTTTTAAAAAAAAAAAAAAAAAAAAAAAAAAAAAAAAAAAAAGTTATTTAATTGTTTCATCACAATCATATTCTTTTTATATTTATACAATTAATAGATATTATTGTTATTTATTTTTGTTTGTATATATATTATTGTTATTCATAACCCCAATTAAAATCATAACTAACTAATCAATCTCTAATGTTTTAATTGTACAAAATCAAATAAACAATTTTCTTTTAATAAACAATTAAATAAATAATTAAAAATAATTAAAAATAAAAAAGAAATAATAGTGTAATAATAATAATAATAATAATAATAGTAATAAACAATTTTTATTTTATTGTTTTTTTCTTTGTATAATAGTATAATAATATTAAAATATATTTTCTTTTAATTTAATTAAATTTAATTAATTAATTAAAGAAAAAAAGAGAATATAATTAATTTATTTATTTTTTTCAATAAAATTTTATTTTGTTGTCAAATTGACTTCAAATAATAAAACCTCAAAATAATAAATTCATTAATACTCTAGTTTTTAATTTTTTTCTGTATTATTTATTTTCAAGAGATTTTAGTATTGGAGGATTTAAAACAAAAATTCAAGAAATACTTTCAACACTGTTATAGAGGATTAGTAATAGGTATGTTAAAAAGTTTGTTTTTATTATTTTATGTGTTTACCAACTATTCTTTAATTTTTTTTATTTTTTTGTTTATATTTTTTGTTTTATTTTAATTTTTTTATTTCTAATTTCTTTTAAAAAAAAACTTTGTTTCATCATCATTGTTAAAAACATCATCGATATAAAATATAAATTAAATAGCATTTGGGTTTAATTCTTTGTATTATTTTCTTTATTTTTATTTTTATTTTTATTTTCATTTTCATTTTTATTTTTATTTTTTTGTGTGTTTTTTAAAAAGTGGGTGAATAATAACTAAACTCTCTTTTTGTTATTTGTTGTTTAAAGCGAATATAAACAAGAAACAATTACATTGGATAGCTATATTGTTGCTATTTACAACTACTTAAAAGTATTATTAAATATATATATTTTAATAATAAAAATATTATTAATGATAGAAATTATAACAATACATAAACTAATAATTAAAGTAGTACTTTAAAAAAAATAGTGGGTTTATTAGAACTTTTTTTTTTTTATCTTTATTTTTTTATTTTTTTTTCATAGACCTCTTTCTCATTAAAATTAAAAACACACATACAATCAATTAATAATATAAATTAATTTATCCACTCACAAACTGTTCAACACTCTTATTACCAAAAAAAGGATAAATAAATAAATAAAAAAAAAGTGGATAATTAAATAATAACAATAAAAGAATATTTTACACCATATAACATAAAACTATATTAAATATTACCTTTGGCTAACTATTATAGTTGTTAACAATAGTGTCTAAATAACAACTTCATCATCATGATTATATTTTATATAAAATTTCAATAAAAAAAAATAATAAAATAAATAATAAAATAAAAAAAAATAAAAAAAAATAAAAAAAAAATAAAAAAAGCAAAAGCAAAACAATTTTAATAGATTTTGATTATTCCAAAATAATTAATTATAACAATATGTGTGTAAAAGTGGGTATAATTAATTATTTTTTTTTATTTCAAAATAAATTATTTTTATGTGTATAAATGTATTAATATGCAGAGTTTTAATTTTATATTTCAATACGTGTGCGTTGTGGGTTGGATTTATTAATTTTTCTTTTTTAAATATATTTTATTTTTTTTTTTTAAAAAAATTATATTATTTAATTTATATGATCAATAAACAAATATATTTTAAATTATATAATATTTATTCATTTTTTTTGGCTGTAGAATTTTGTATTTTTAAAAAAAAAAAAGATATCTCTTTTTCGAACTTTTAAAGATTTTTTTTTTTTCAAAATTTAAAATTTTTTTTTTCACCCCTTTTTTTTGCTAAGAAATTTATTTTATTGTCATTGTGGTTTGTGGTTTGGAAAAAAAAAAAAAAAAAATTTCCCACCTATATTTTTATTTTAAATAATTTAAAAGATTTAAATTATTATTTAAATAAATATATAATTTCTATATTTCAGAAAATTCTGGGGGTGTATTTGATCAAATCTAATACAAAAGCTGAATCCATCTTTCATCATCACAAAAATTTTTAAAGGATTGAAAAACGGAAAAGAAAAAATAATTTTAAAAAACCAAAAAATAAAAATTTTAATTTTTTTTATTTTTTATTTTTTAAAAAAAAGTTGTGTTTTGTAAAAAACAAAAAAGAAAAAAATCAATTAGTAAAAAGAAAATTTTATAAAATATATATTAATTTATTATTTTAAAAAATATTTTTATAAATAAATATTTAGTTTTAAAAAATATATTATTTAAATAAAAAAAAATTGTAATTGTAATTATATATAAACAAATCAAATTTCAACGCTAGTCCAAAACTCAACCAATCAAAATTATCCATTCACATAAAAAAACAAAGAAATCAACATTAGATTTAAAATAAATATATAAAAAATGACAGTTGTAGGTTTAGTAGTTCAACAACACGATGGAACAGTTCTTTTCCAAAATGTGTAAGTAAAAAAAAAAAACTATTCAATACCAAAATAAAAATCAAATATTAATAATTTTTTTTTTTGTTTAGCCGTGAATATTTATCTATAGAAAAAGCTCATCTCGCTGCTAAAGCTTTTAGAAACCAAATATCAGCATATGATGATACATCAATGTAAATATATAATTCATATTCATATTTTGATTTCCGATTTTAATACTAATATTTTTATTAAACAGAAAAAAAGGTGGTGTTCAACATTTAACAGGTTCAATAATTGTATTAAATATGTATAGAGTTTATTATATGATTTTAAATGAAATTTTTATATTGGCAATTTCACAAGCCAATGATAATCCATTTGAAGGACCAATTTATTTAGCAAGAGCTAAGAAAGTATTGTCGACAGTTTCAAAAGAATTAGTCCCTTCACAAATTACAAAGAAATATTTGGATGTTTCATTTTCATTAGAAAGAGTATTATTTGGAGAAGATGGTTTAGAGGTATTGACACAAAAAGTTAGTTCACCACATCAACTATTTAATCCATTTCAACAGCAACACCATCATCAAACTACAATTGGTATAAGTAATATAGTATCATCAACCCCAGTAATAACATCACCAATAACTATTGGAGGTCGTTTAGTTGATAATGCGTATAGTAACAGTAATTCGAATAGTCAACAATCAAACAGTAACAATATGTACATAAGCATACCCGCAACCCTTTCAACAATGATAAGTAATAATAATAGTATAGTTAGTAGTAGTAGTAATAATAGTTTAAATAATAGTAAAGATAATTTATCGAGCTTAACATCAAGTACAAGTAGTGGAAATTTAGCCTCTTTATCATATAATAGTATATCTTCAAGTATAAATAATCAAAACGACAATGATTTAGACAGCAATATATTACAATTTGAATCACTTTTAAACCTCGAAAACTTTCAAATACCCGACAAAATATTCACACAATCCAATCAATTACCAAAAGTTGACAAACATATTTATGATCCACCACAAACTATTAAATGGGGAAATCCATCGATTCAAAGTAACTCTGCCTCATCAACACGTTTAACTAATCGTATTATGTTTACATTACGTCATCCAAATGCTGCAAAGGAGGCCAAAGAAAGAGAATTAAAAGAGCAACAAGAAAAAGAATTAAAAGAGCAACAAGAAATTAATAATATGAATGCATCATCTGCAAGTTCATTCGTAAACAATGCTGGCGCCAATAACAATAATAACACCAATAACACTGGCTCATCTTCTGCCGGTAGTGCTTCAAACAAATCATCACCTTCAACTTCACCACTTTCAAGTTCCTATAACAATAATCCTTCTCCAAGCTCACCAGAAACTTCAAGTATGGATTATTCTTCAGTTGATAATATTAAATCTGATGAAAATGAATTACCCGAGACACCAAAAAGAAAATTCTCTCTATCAATGGGAACAATGCACAAACCAAATTTAAACAATAGTCAAAATCAAATAAATAACAATAACAATAACAATAACAACAATAATAATAATATAAATAATAATAGTGCTTCAGATAGTTCATCAGTTGCTCCACCTCCAGTTCCATTAGCAAATAAAAAAATGAATTTCCTCAATTTTTAATAATAATAACAACCCCCTTTTTATATTTTCTATATATAAATTATATATATCTTAAACATATATATAATTATTTGTATTTTTATCATATATTCAGCTAATACTATTAAAATTAGTATGGCTTTCAATTTTGATTAAAATTATAATAGTTATTAAATTTAATAAAAAAACATAAATTGTTATATTTTAAAAATAGTAATAGTTTATTAAATTGTCTAAAAATTAATTTTATTTATTTTTTTTAAATTAATTTTTTTTTTTTATTATTTTCCAAAGATACTGAATTCCATTGGACAATCGCCATTAAAAAAAAATTTAGAACATATTTCTAATTAGAGTTTATTTGATCAAAAGTTGAAAATGCAAATCCTATTGTTTTTTTTTTTATCATAAAATTTATTCTCAATATGATCACCAAACAATGTTTTTATTTTTTATTTTTTTTATTTTTTTTTAAATAAATAAGAAAATTTTAATATATGATCTATAAAGATTATAAAAGATTAAAATTTTGAAAGCTAAAAATAAAAAATTTAAATTAAAAAAAAAAAAAAAAAAAAAGAGTTTTTTTAAATTTTTTTTTATTTATTTTGACACACAACACAAACAAAAAAAGATGGAGCTGTGTGTTCATTAAATTAATATTTTAATAATTTCTAATTTAAATTTAAAAAAAAAACAAAATGTTTCATTTTAATTATTCACTCAGTTCACCAACTTATTACAATATTGTGTTTTATTTGTTCAAAAAAACAAACAGTTAACACCTTTTTTTTTTAAAATAATTAAATATTTTATATTTGTACATTGTTATTATTGTTGGGTGTTTTTTAATCATAATAATTGCATATAAATTCTAAAACATTTTTATTTAATTGTTTTAATTGACTCTAAAAAGTAAATGAAATTACTTACACACACCCACACACCTAAATAGATATACACACACAAATACACACATATAAATAAATTTTCCATATAGAATAATTGGGTGTGAGTTTATAAATATTTTTACACACCAAAACACACAGATTTAAGACACAAACATATATATATTTTTTTTTAATATCTTTATATAGTTTAAATATATCACAACATTGAAAATAATATGTTTCGTTCTTTGTAAATAAAAATAAAAATAATAATTAAAAATAATAATATTTTTTTGTAATTAAAGGGAAAAATATACAAAAATTTTTCTTTATTTTGTTATTTTAAAATAATAAAAAAAAAAAAAATAAAAAAAATAAAAAAAAAAGAAAATAGAATAAATAATAAATAAAATAAAATAAAAAATAATAAAATAATAAAATAATAATAATAATAATAATAATAAATATTAGATTGTATATTTTCTATAGAATTTAAATAGTAACAACTATTTAAAACTTTAAATCATTTTAATAAAACAATTATAACTAATTAAATAATAAAATTTACTTATTTGAAATAATAAAATAAACAAATCTTGGATGGTTTTTTTTATATAGTTTATCTCTTATTATTATTTTACAAAAAAAAAAAAAAAAAAAAAAAAAAAAATAAAATAAAATAAAAATAATAAATTTAATACTATTTTTTATATTTAAAAAAAATAAATAAACAATTATTACTTTTTTTATTTTATTTCAAATTTAGTAACCTCAAATAATATACAAAAATATAATAATATATAAAATTATTAAAAAATCAAGTATTTATAATAAAAAATAAAATAATTATTATAAAAAATAAAAAAATAAAAATTAATTTTAAAAAATTAATTTAAAAAATAAATAAATAAAAAAAAAATGTTAAAAGACTCATTTTCATCAATTTTTCAATGGACAATAGAGAAATATAACTCAAGTAATAATACAAATAATAGTGTAAATAATAATAATAATAATAATAATACTAATAACAATAATAATTGTAATAATAGTAATAAAACAATGAATGGGGAATCTTCACCATTACAAACATCATTGTCGACATCGCCATATATGAACTCACCATCTTTGTCATCTAATGAAAGTCCTTTGGCCACTAGTGGATATTTGATCGAGGAGGACTCTTTCGATGGATTACACCAACAAGAGAAAAAAATAAAAAAAATACACAGTCTAACAATGGAGTTAAAATCGACACCAAACTTATCACCACAATCACCCATAATATCTACACCTACCATTAATAGCAGCAATAATAATAGCACATCATCCACATCGTCCCCAATTAATATTCCGGATAGTTACCATAGTGACCAATGTGTGCCAATGGCAATTGATTTAACATTTATGGATCAAAGCTCCCCTTCTTCAACATGTGGTTTTTTAAATAAATTCAATTCGAACAGCAACTCTATAAATACAAGCGGTGAAAGCATTAGTTTTATATCAAACCCATTCCAATTTTTCAAATCAATAGCATCATTTAAAAAAGATAATAATGTAGAAATAAATATAAATAAAAATAGCTTTAGTGATAACATTGATTCATATATACAAACAAATGGAAAAATAAATAAAAATACCAATAACTCAATAACTATCGAAGATTTACCATTAGAGATCATTGTACACATATTCAGCTTTTTAGAATTTGATGATATTTGTCTAAGAACATCTTTAATAAATAAAAATTTTAAAGAAATTTCAGACTATTATCCAATCTGGAAACCACTTTATTATAGAAAATACGCAAATCAAATCAAAAATAAAAAAAACAAACTATTTAATATAGACATAAACTCAATTAATAAAACCACTTCAATTAATAGCGATATTAATATGGATAATAGAAATATAAATAACAGTGATATTTTAAATAAAAAGCTTTTATTTAATATAAATTTAAATAACAGTAATAATAGCAATAAAGAAAAAGAAACAGTTAAAGATTACAAACAACTCTATAAAAAGAGAAATATTGTTGAAAAGAATTGGAAAAAAGGTATCTGCTCAGTTCAAACGTTATATGGGCACCAAGATGGGGTTTGGGGTGTTCAATTTCATGGTGACACTCTAGTTAGCTGTTGTGAAGATGGTGTTATGAAGGTCTGGGATATAAACGAAGGCGAATGTTTAAATACTTTAATAGGACATACTGATGTAGTAAACTCTTTTCATTTTGAGGGTGAGCGTGTTGTAAGCGGATCTGATGACTCAACTTTAAAAATGTGGAACTCATCAACCGGCCAATGTATGAACACTTTCAATGGCCACCTTGGCTCAGTTTGGATGCTCGAGTTTAAAGATAATTGGTTAGTAAGTGGCGGCGATGATAGGATGGTCAGGGTATGGGATACAAATACAGGCCAACAGGTTCAAACACTAGAAGGTCATACTGGTAGAATTTATTATGTTCAAATGGGTAATAATCTTGTTGTAAGCGGTGCACAAGATCGATCATGTAGAGTTTGGGATTTACGTTCAGGTACCGCTGTTCATTCAATGGTATCAAACTCACCTGTACATTGTCTTCAAATAGATGGTAACTTATGGTCCGGTGATTGGGCTGTTGCTACTGGCCATAATAACGGCTCAATTGGTGTATGGAATATAAGAACAGGCACATTGCAAGCAATTCTATCTAACCCAGTTTGCTGCCCAGTTTGGCATATTCAATTTAGAAACAATATAATTTACACATCATCATGCAATGATCTATTCTCTTGGAATTTAAATGTTGCTGTATCAGATTCAAACAATGTAACAACCGAATTAACCTCAAACAAAGTTTTTAAAGGACACACAAAATCAATTAAACATTTCCAAGTTAAGGACAGTAGATTGGTTTCTGGTGGATGTGATAACAAAATCAAAGTATGGGATTTAGATAAACCAGGAAATAACTATCTTTATACTTTGGTAGGCCATACCAAGAGCGTAGACTGGTTAGAGTTCAAAAAAGACAAATTAATTAGTTGCTCAGCGGATCATACAATCAGGGTTTGGGATTTTTATTCCTAAACAATTTTAAATTATATATAATCGAATTAAATAATTAATAATTTATATAAAACTATTAATTAATGTGTATATATTAAAAAAAAAAAAAAAAAAAAATTAAAATAAAATTTATTTATAATTTTTAAAAATTTTTTTAGATTTTAGAAAAATGATTCTCTCTTATCTCTATTTTTATTTTATTTCTTTTTTAAACCTCTTGGAACCAAAAGTGTTGGCTTTTTAGTTGGAATTTCAAGAGTGTCTATATTTGTTGAATATGTTGATGGTGTTGCTGTTGCTGTTGACGAGGATGGTGGTTTTGATAAATATACATTAATGTGATTACCCATAAAATATTTACCATTAACGGCAATGGCAGCTTTTAAATTTTCCTTATCTATTAAATCCATATAAGCAAATGGTCTTGCCTTCATTACAAGTCTAAGATCCTTAATTCCTTTGACACCGTTACTTTGGAAAAATGCTTCTAGTTTATCTTTTGTTAATTTATTTGATAGATTGTTGATAAACACAGTTAAACCAGATACATTTTCATAATCGATGTTGTCATGTGTATTTTGATGCTGTTGTTGTGGATTATTTGAATCTTTTGCAAACTGTACAGAAATTGGTCTATCACCAACTTTAGTTTGGTTAAGTTCCAAAGATTTTTGGGCCATTTCATGGGTTGCAAATGTAATAAAAGCCAAACCTTTAGATTTACCATTTCTATCTAAAACCAAAGCTGTATGCTTAATATCACCATATTTATCAAACAATTCTTTTAATTCTCTTTCACTTGTTTCAAAAGGTAAATTGAAGATAATAATTTTGTTTGGTAAATTTGGTTCCTTTTCTTTTTCTTTTTCCTTTTCCTTTTCTTTTTCCTTTTCTTTTTCCTTTTCTTTTTCTTTTTCTTTCTCTTTCTCTTTCTCTTTTCCTTTTCCTTTTTGTTTTTTTTCGTCTGGTTGTTGCTCTTTTTTATTTGTGCTTGGTTCTGGTTGTTTTTTATTTGTTTGTTTTTCACTATTACCATTTTCTTCAGCTTTCTGTTTTTTTGATTTTCTTTTTGTGTCAGTTTCATTACCACCTTTTCTTTTCTTTTCAACTTCTTTTTCTTTTGTTTGATTTTTTTGTACGAATTTTTCTTGTTCCTGTTGATGTTTATATTCGAGCTTGCTATGTTGATCGATGGTGTATTCATAATTATCTAATGTTCCGAATAATCTTTCAAATTCCATCCAATCTTGCCATATTCTTGATGCAGGGTCATCAAATTTGATACCATGCGAAGCACGTTTATATAATTCTCTAACAAAATCAAAGTTCTTGAAGGCCATTTCGAATTGAATATATTGGCTCCATATCCAGTATTTTGTGTGATCTACTGATTCCAGAATATAATTTAAAATCTCTCTGTATCTTTGATAGTCCCCAAAATGCTCTAATTCAAACCTGGCTATATACATATATCTGTCTATGGCTGTATAGTTTGTGGTATCAATAGATGACATATAGTTGTTCATAGTTTCGAATAGTGTTTTAATTTCTTGTTTTGATTCTTCAGAGATGATAATCATTTGGCCTTCGGACTGTGGTGGTTGTTGATTCTTTTCTCTTTCTTGAATATATCTCCAACAATAATCTATATATGTATTATAAACTAATTGATAATCATGGGCAGTTTGCAAACCAGAATATAAAGCTCTTTGGAAGGTTGAATCCATTTCTTCTTTTGTTGTAGCTGGATTATGTTGCAATAAACGAAGGTATTGGGACCAGTGATCACCTGAATAATAAATTGAACGTAATGATCTTGAGAATACTTTAAAATACATTTCCTTTGATTTTAGTGTCCTTTCTATAAAACCTAAATACATTCTCCACAATGGGAAGAAATTTGGAAAATACTTTAATTCACGTTCAAACAAGGTAACTACTCTTGAGGGCTTTCCATTTTTTTTCTCAAAGTCTAAATACTCTTTCCATTTTTTATTATCTAAATAATTGGTTTCTTTTAATGCCTGCTCGAATGGTAAACGTTCATTGAACTCTTTTAATGCCTGTTTATATTTATTTTGTAATTCCACATTTGATGAAACTGACTGTCTTTTATCTTGTGGTTGCGATTCTTCCCATTGCTCGTAATCTTTATAAAGCTCCTCTAAACCACTGATTGGCTCTGAAAGCTGTAATTGATATAAATTTCTAATAACACCAACTTGTTTATCAATTTCATCTTGATTTTCGATTTGTGATAGTCTCATTTGTTCAAACAATCTATATTGAGCCCATAATAAGTGTGCGTCCATAACATCACCACCACATATCTTTAGTGATCTTTCAAACTGCTCTCTAACTTCTTCATTTGATTTGACTTTGATTAAAAATTTACAATATGAAACATTAATTCTAACACCTAAAAGTAAAAATTAATAAAAAAATAAAAATATTAATATTAGATCAATAAATGTAAAAAATTAAAAATGTATACTTACTTATAAAATCATCCAATGCTTTTTCATATAGGGATAATATATATTGTTTATCTTCATCAGTTTTCATCAGTTTTTGCTCATCATTGAACCATGGTAACCAAACCTCCTCTGTTAATGGGAAAATGGCTTGAAATTTTTCTCTGGCCTCTTTTAATGTTTGGTAGTTGGTGTGATTTGTAATTTTTGATAAAGCTTTGATATACTCTAAATTTTTGTCATAGTTATATGGATCTTCTCTTAACTTAATTTCAAGATAGCCTACCTCTAAACTTTCAGTTGAATTTGCATCGACAACAATTTCATCACTGCTGTCATCTTCATCACTACTGCTTAAGTCATCACTACTGATATCATCATATTGTTGTTGTTGCTGTTGTTGTTCTAAATCTTTAAAATCTTCATCTTCTGACATTCTACTATTCAATTTAATTTAATTTATTACAAATAATTACAATAATTAAAAAATTATTAATTAAAAAAAAAAAAAAAAATTACTTATTTTTGAAATTTTTACAATAAAAAAAAAAATTTTAAAAAAAAATATAAAATTAATTAAAAAAAAAAAAACAGATAACAAATTAATATATTATTATTAGATATTAAACTTCCAAATGGTAAAATCATAATTTGGATATTATGTTATATTTTTAAAGCAACATTTGTATTTACCATTTTAAATTTGATCTTACAGGAATTTTTCGAACTTCAAATGGACAAAATTGCTAAAAATAAAACAATAAATGGGATTAAAAAAAAAAAAAATTAAATAAATAAAAAACGAAAAAAAAAAAAAAAAAAATTTTTTTAAAATTTTTTAATTTTTTTTTTTTTTTAATATTTTTTTTAAATATTTTAAAGTAAAATTTTTTAAATTATTTTGTATTAAGCTTGTTTTAGGTTGACTAATTAATTAGTTTAATAATAAAATAAATATAAATAATATATATAATTATATAGTGTGTATATATATATATAAATAAATAATTTTTCATTTTTTTTTAAAAAGCGCATACAAAATATTATAATAGGAAAAATTAATATATATTTATTTTTAAATAAAATAAAAATAATTTTTTCATATAAAAATAATTTTTTGTTCATCAATACATAAATAATATAAATAATCAATAATTAAATACATAAATAAATAGTATATAAAATGAATTTTACAGATCAAATGGAAATTCAAGAAAAGAGTAACCAAACTCCAAAGGTACATAAATTAGATACAACATGGACACTTTTCACAGATAAAAAACAATTTAGCTCAGTTCAAGCCACCTCCCACGATGACTATTTATCAACTTTAACAAATTTAGGTACATTTTCTTCTGTATGTGTTATAGGTTTTATTTAAAATAACAACAACAACAAAAAATATATTTTTTTAAAGAATGAATCTAGATTGATTCTTTTAAAAATATAAAAAATATAATATCGATTGAGATATTAATATAAAATTTTTTTTTTTCCTCATAGGTCGAAGATTTTTGGAGTTTTTATCATCAACTTCAAAGACCATCAAAAATGGCACCAGATACTACATATCATTTATTTAAATGTGGAATTAACCCAACATGGGAAGATCCAGAAAATATTAAAGGCGGTAAATGGGTTCTCACTTTCCAAAAAAATACAAGATTTATTTTTAATGTTGATTTAATATGGGAAGATATTGTTTTGGGTGTTGTTGGTGAAACCATTGATCCAGAAAGAGAAATCTGTGGTATTGTACTTAGTAAACGTGATCAAGCCGAAAGAATAGCAATTTGGACCAAAGATTGCACAAACCAAAAGGTTATTGATCAACTTAAAACAAATATTTACAATACTATTTCATCCGCTTGTCAAGGTGTTGACCTTACTAAATTAAATCTTAGATATCAACCACATAGCAATACACTTTCATCCTCCTCATCCACCCCAACCATCACCCCTTCAACTTCCTCAACCTCACTTTCTTCTTTAGCAAATTCAAATTCAAACACTCCATTTTATAAATCAAATCAAAATAATAGTAATAATAATTTAAATAGTTTAGTTGCAGGTTTAAATAATCCACAACAAAGTAATCAAAATGGTTTGGACACAAGTAAAGATAATAACACAACAGTTTCAAGTAATAATAATGCAAATTCCGCTTCAACCACACCAACTACTGAATCTTCTTAAAATCAATTACTGCTTTGATTATAATAATAATTTTTTTTTTTTTATAAAAAAAAAATTCAAGTTCCTCTGGTTCCACCGTTTAACAACAACATTCCCAATCCTATTTATAAAATATACACCATAATTATTATATTATATTAAAATAATAACTCTAATATAATCTTAATAAAACAAACTTAATAAAACTTTTTTTTTTTTTTTAAAAAAAAAAAATAAAAAAAAAGGAAAACTATTTTTTTAAATTAAAAAAACAAATATTATCTGTTTCTTTTTTTATTATTTGTTACTAAAAAAAAAAATAAAGTAAATTCTATTTTAATTGTTTATTAGCTTAGTTTTGATGTCTGTTAATTGGAACCCACTAGATATATTATTATAATCGATTTAGTATGAATGTTTATTTTGGGATTATATCGAATAGTGTTGTAAATATATATTATATTAATAGTTTAATACTAATACTTACTTTTGGGGCATCAGTGAATAATCTCATTGCATGGATTTTTCTAGTTTCATCTAATGTGAAACGATGATACATGTTTGCTGGCTAATTATTGGGTATTATTGTGTTAATATTTTTTATTGTAATTATTGTATTTTTATATCCATATTAATATTATTGTAAAATACAAATAAAATTAGTAAATTGTTATTTTTAAAAAAAGTATTACAATATTAAAAAATGGGGGTTGGTAAGATATTCTTTATACATACAACAATAATTAAATCACCCTTTTCAACTCTAATTCTAATCCATTTATCATTTTTGTCTCTAACATCAAAAAATCCACAACCGTCTAAAATAAATCTAATTTCTTCGTCGTCATGTAAATGTCTAAAAAAAAAAATTAGATTAAAAAATATATAAAAAAAGGAAGATAATTGGCCAATACATACTCTTCAAAAAATATTTTTAATTTATCTTCTAAGCCTGGAGTTTCTTTATTTAATTTAACTTCATCTCTATTCTTGTATCCTCTTTCTTTGCACAATTGCTCTAAAGGTTCTTTATAGTTATCGTTTTCCATATCCATTGGGAAATATAAAACATTGTGTTCTTTTAAATAGTCAAGTGATACAACATCTTCTTGGTTATCGTAAAAATAACTTTTCATTTTATTTATTAAATTGGGCTATGAAATAAATTAATTAATAAAAAAAAAGAAAGAAAAAAAATAAAAAAAAGATAAAAAAAATGAAAAAAATAAAAATTTTAATTTTTATTTTAATTTTTTTTTTTAAAATAATAATTATTGTTTATGTGAATGGCGGCATATAAATATTATATTTTTTTATTAAATTAATTTTGCAATATTTTATCTATAAAATCTATTTTTGTTATAAAATGACAATTTTTGGTTATTTTTTTAGTGATAGCATACAATTAATTTAAAAGTAATATGATTTTTAAAATAATGATTTTAAGGAATGCTGGAAAATGTTAATTATAATGGTAAAAATTAAAAATTATAATTATAATTATTATTATTATTATTTGGGTTTAAAAATACACATTGTGATATCACCTTAACACTTTATTAAAATAGCACACTATTATAAAATAGACAAAATAGTTTTTTTCACACACCATACTTTTTCGAATAAATATTTTTAAATTTAAATTTAATTTAGTTGTTATTATAAATATTTTTTTATTTATTTCTATTTATTTATTATTTAATTCCCAAATTTGTGTGTTGTATATATACTTGTAGAAAATATATTTATTTTCGCTCCCACTAACACCACACAATTTCAAAAATATAATTACCCCCCTTTTTTTTTTTATTTCTTTTTTTTTTATTTTTTTTTTTATTATTTTATTTTAAACAAAAATAGAAATTTTAAAAAATATTATAATGTGTGTGTGTGACTTTATATACACAATAATAGAATATTTTAGTAGTAATAAATTATAAACGTGTGTTTTATATTATATTATATTTTTATTTTTTATGTTAATATTTTTGTTTTTAAATTATATACAATATTTTCTTAAATAATAGTAAATAAATAAACTGTACACATATTAAATAAAATCGATAATCAAAACCTTTTTTTTTTTAAAAATATTTTTTTTAGTTGAAAATCTCTAAAAGGGAATCTAGAAGAATTTAAATTAATTTTATACAATTCAGTTATTACCATATTAATCTATTAGGTGTATGTTTTGTTATTATCTTTAATTGAACACAAAATACATTTTGTTTGGTTTTTCTTTCCCTCACTATCACACAACACAATTTAAATTAAATTTAAATTAATTTATTATAATAGTAGAAATCAAAAGAATAGTACAATAATAGTGCAAATATATACTACATAGGAGTTAAAAATAAAATATTTTATCATTTTTTTTTTTTTTTTTTTTAAATCTTTTTTTATATTTAATATATCTCTTTTTTTTATTTTTTTTTTATAATTTTTATTTGTTTTTTATTTTCCCCATTAGTAGTGATTTGTTTATAATTAATTATTATATAATAATACCATAATTCTATTTTTATATTTTTTATTAACAATATTTATTTTTATTTTAGGTGCATAAATATATAATAGCATAATATAGATAATAATAAAATAGAAAACATAAATACATTTTTAATAATTTTATATAAAATATTCACTTTATACCCCAAAAATCTATAATATACAACTATTATTTAATTATTTATATTTTTTTTTTTTTTTTTTTTAAAAGATATTTTTGAAAAGAAAAAAAGAAGATCAATATGGAATTATAGTTAATAAATTAAAAGTCATTCAGTTTTAATAACCAATAATAATAATAAAATATATAACAACTACCACAAAAAATATATATTATTTTTTCCTATTATTATAAGTTAATTTATTTTTAAAATTTTTTTCACATTTTTAAAAAATTATCATACACTTTGATATTAAATATACTATTAATAAAATAGTAGTTTCATATATAATATAATAATGGAGGATAATAGTAATAGTAATAGTAATAGTAGTAATAATAATAGTAATAATAATAATAACAGTAGTAATAATAGCTCAAATAAAAATGAAAGCCCAAATAAGAATGGATCATTTGTTAAAGGTTTAGTTGATAGTTTAAATAAATCCACCCAGATCATAAAAAATAAAATAGGTCACCATCATAGTCACAGCAGTTCAAATAGCGGCGATGAATCTGGTTCAGGGAATAGTAAAAATTTATATAGAAAAACAAATAGTACTAATAATACAGAAAACAATGGTAACAGCAGTAACATTAACAATAGCAATAGTATTGATGATGTTAACAATAACACAAATTCAAACTCTACACCAGTTTCTACAAATACAACACCTACAAATAATAACAGTCCTATAAATTTAAGAAGAAGTAGGGTAAATAGTGAAGGCGGGACAGCAAATAATAGTCCAAGTAAAAACAGCAATAATAATACTTGTGGATCGACAGCATCAATTAATAAAAATGCATCAAGTTCTATAAAATCAATTGCAAATAGTTTTAATTCAAATGTTAATAAATCTTCAGAGAATTTAAATTCGAGTAGTGAAAATGTTTCACCACAGTCAGCAAATCCCACTTCGGTCACACCTAATATAGTTTCTTCACCAACAAACACCAGTCAATATAAATCAGAAAATTCATTACAATCTCAAACTACAAATTTTTTAAATAGGTCAAACGATAAAATATTGTTAAATAAATTTCCATCGAACCCCAACCTAAATAAAGAGTTAACAGAGTTACAACAACATAAACAAAAGCAGCAACAAATTCTACAGGACTATGAAAAATCATTAAAAGAGAAAATTCAGAATTGGGCAACTTTAAAATCAAATTATAAAAATAAAATTAATGACATTGAATTAAATCAAATTGAAACTTCTTTTGGAAGAGGGGAGGGATCAGATCATACATTCAATGACAAAACTGTATCAATAAAACATTTTACTATAACATTACAAAAAACTTTACTACCATATGGAATCAACTCTCCAGTTCCATCATCTACATCAAGCTCACCCAAACCCACCGAGGATATAATAACAACATTTTCAGAAAGCTCCGAAGTTTCAATAGAGAGTGGAATCTCTTCATCGACTAATAATGGAAGCGATTCATGTGTTTCAGCAAGTCATTTAAATTCGAATCAAAGTATGAAGTCATCTTCATGTTCATCTCCTGGTAACACATTCAATAAATGCATGGAATTTTTAATTATATATATAGAAGATCATAGTACAAATGGTACATTTATAAACGGTACCCAGTTAAAGAGGGGCGAAAAAGTTCAATTAGAAGAAAAATCAGTTATTTCCTTATCTACACCAGATTCAAATTCATTATCCTTTACATTTGAAAGCAAAATCAACCAATTATCAGACGAAGAAAAATCGAAATTATTAAAAGTAATTCAAATTAAACCGACAGATTTAGATACACCCGAATCATCTCAACAAAATACCCCCAAATCAGGTAGTGGAATTGTAATAGCTGGAAAGAGAATTGTTAGATCAGGTTCATTTAAAAATCCGTCCCAAAACAAACCAGAACAGTTTACCAGTTTATTAAAGATGGACCCAGGATTAAAGAATTTACAATTATTAAATCAATGTATAAAATCAAATGATGATCAATGGAGAGAACAATTAATAGCCACTGATACAATTTCTTTGGTTGTAGATATAATATCTCATAATAATAAGAAATCTAAATTTAATGAATTGGATTTGCAAATAGATATCGAAGCAATTGGTATATTGTCATTGTTATCGAAATTACCTGTAAGTTTGGGAATTTAAGTTAATTATAACTGTACTTACTAAACACAATATTAACAATTGTTTTTTAATTAATTCTTAATAGAGTGGAATCAAACAAATATCAAAATCCCATGAAAATAGTTTTACAGATTTATCATTGGTATTAATTAATTCTTTACATCAATCGAAAATAAAAACATTATTGTTACAGTTATTTATAGCATTAAGCCTAAATGAAGTTTCAAATAGAATGATTTTATCATCAATAGAAAAAATTCAAAATATTAAGAGAGATAGATTAAAATTCAAATGGTTCTTTGAAAGTATGGTGTTTGAATCGGATTCAGATTATAAATTGTATAGTATAACTTTAATAAATAGTTTAATTGTGGGTTGCAAGAATGTTCAGTCAAAATCAAAAATAAAATCAGAATTAGAAAGTTTAGGTTTACAAAAAATTCAAGACTTGTTAATGTTTGAAAATTCTAGAGAAATGGGAATTCAAATAAATAAGTTTAATAGCTTTTTCAATAACAGTGAAAGTAGTAGCGGCTCTAATCAAAAGAATTTCAATTGTAAAACTTTAAATTTGAAAGATCCAATCTCTCTATGTTTATTATTACAAAACGAATTAAAAGAATCACAGCTATCCAAGTTACCAACATCACCATCAGCGAAAGAAAAAGATTCGCCGCAAGAAATAGAGCAAGCTAATTCATCTACATTTACATCAATTTTAAATGATTTATATACAATTACAAACAATACCAGTAGTAAAGAAACTAAAAATATTGATCCAGCTTTAGCTCTAAATTTATTATCCGATTTTGCAAAAACAATTTCAAATGCCTTAACAAATGAAGACGGTAACTATTTATTGATTACATATTTCTAATTTAAAATAATAATACTAATTTTAATTGTTTTTAAAAATAGAATATAAAAAATCTTTGCCACTATTAGAGGAGAAATTTAAAAAATTACCAGGTTGTTCAATGGTCCCAAAGTCAGAGACGGGAGGTATTTCAAATAATACAGAAATAAAACCTTCAGCTCCACCACCTCCACCAGCGGCAGTTAAAGATGAAGATAAAACAAATAATACTCCGACAGCTGACCCACCACCAGCTACAGATTTAAATGAAAAAAAAGAAGAATCAACCTCATCTGCTCCACCACCACCAGCTCCAGCTCCGCCACCAGCTCCACCACCACCTCCAGTCAAAGGTGGCGCATCAAGTGGAGGACCTCCTCCACCTCCTCCACCCCCAGTCAAAGGGGGTCCACCACCACCCCCACCACCACCGGGTGGTAAAGCTGTATCAAAAGTTAAAGAAGAGGTTCCAAGTGTACCAATGAAACAGCTTTTTTGGAGCAAAATAACAGCAAATAAAACCTCTAAAACAGTTTGGGAGGATAAAGTAGAAAAAATTGAATTAGATAAACCACAGCTTGAAACTCTATTTTGTCAAAAAAAAGTTACAGCCAAATCAAATGAAAAAGCTAGTGAAGAAAAAATCAAAGTTAGTTTAATTGACCAAAGAAGATCACAGAACATTGGAATTTTATTATCAAAATTCAAGTTAACACCAATTTGGGTAATTGATTGTTTAACTTCGATGGATGAAAAGAAACTTACAAAAGATTTGGTTAATGTTTTAATTAAATGTGTTCCAAATCCCGAGGAAGAAGAACTTTTAAAAAAGTTTGAGGGGGATAAAAACACTCTTTCCCCAATTGATCAGTTCCTCATGGAAACTTTAAAAGTACCAAAAATTAGAGAAAGATTGGATTGTATAGTTTATAAAACACAATTTGACACATTAATTCAAGAAGTGATTGTTGGTGCCAAGCTCGTAGAAAGTGTTAGTAATTCAATAATGAAATCTACTCCATTCAAAGGTTTGCTTCACATAATCCTCAGGGTCGGTAATTATATGAATGCTGGTTCAAGTAGAGGTGGTGCCAATGGTTTTAAAATGAAATTTATTTTAACTATCTCAAATACCAAGTCATTAGATAATAAATCTACACTCTTAAACTATATTGTCCAATTTGTATCTGAAAAGTACCCAGATTTTTTAGTTACAAACTCAACAATACCACAATTAGAAGCGGCGTCTAGAATTGTATGGAGTGAACTATTGGGTCAATTCGAGCAATTAAAAGTCGGTATGTCAACAGTACAAAAAGAATTAGATCTCCAAATTAAACAAATAGGTAGTGATAATTTTACCAATAAGTTCAAGAAATTTACTGCATCAAAAACTCCTCATCTAGATAGTTTACAAATTTTTATTAAACAGGTCGAAGAGACATTCCAATCGGCAATGAAATATTTTTGTGAAGATAGTATGCAACCAGAAGAATTTTTCCAAACCATTTTCAATTTTATTAATCAAGTGGTAAAATCTCATAAGGAAAATGAAGATATTAGAATTGCTAAATTACCTAAATCAAAGAAATACTCTGATTCAAAGAATAAAGATAAAGGTAAAAGTAACTCAAATAATAAACAAAGTATTGTTTCAGTTGTTCCATCAAACGATGAGGCCTCGTCATCAACAATTGATAAGAACCTTAAAAAGAATGACAGTGCACATAATGACTCACCAAAATTAAAATTCCTATCAAAATTAAGAAAGAAAAAAGCTGGAAAAGAATCAAATGATGATCAATCTGACCCAACTTCATTACCTGCCTCTCCATCCGCATTCTCACCAATTATGAAGCAAAATAATAGTAGTAGTAATAACAAATCTTTCCTATCATCTATTTCACCTATCTTTAGATCACCTAAATTTAAAGTTTCATCGATATCACCAAAATTAAGAGCTAAACTTAATTCAATTTCAAAATCATTTGGTAAAGATAGATCATCTCCTTCAATGTCACCATTCACATCAGAAAATATAAGTGAAAAAGCTTCAATTTATGATAAGAGTGTCCAAGCTTCTAATGCATCATCAAGTAATAAAAATGAATTAAAGAAAGAATTAAATGAAATTAAATCAAACTCAATAGAAAAATATAAAACAATTTTTAATAACAATAACAATAACAATAATAACAATACTAATGAAAAACATGGTCATACTAAATCGCTTTCTACTGGTGGTTCAAAGAAAAGAGTTCCATTATTACCAAATACTCAAGATATAGGACCCAAAACTCATTCTAGATCAACCTCATATTCGCCAAATAGTAAAATTAATTCTCAATTAATGTCAAATCCATTTATTATGTTAGAGCAAAAACAAAAAGAAGAAAAAGAAAATAAACCAATTGATAATGGAAAGCCAACTATTCCAAAAATGTGGTCACTTAAACCAAATGCAGCTAATAAAAACATTGATAATACTACCAACACTAATACTACCAACACTAATAATAACAACATTAATAATAACAACATTAATAATAGTATCAATAACAAAAATATTAGTAACCATAATAATGAAGCAGTTGCTAAATTAAATTCAAACGAAAATGTTAAAGATTTTAGAGATATTAAATTAAAAACAACAGGAGTTATTGAAGAAGAAAGAAAACAATATTCACAAAGACAATTTAAAACTTATGGTACTGCTTCAGGTAGAAAAACAAATTTATCAACTAATAAATTTAGAAATAGTTTACGTCCATTCCATGCTAGACAATTAAATGATAGTGGTAGTAGCATTAGTAGTATAGGAACAAGTGTTGGAAGTATTAGTAGTTTTGGTAGTAGTTTAAACAATTCGCCAAATACCTTTGGTGATTCTTTTGAAATGTTCCAAAGAGAAAGTAATATTAAAATTGGATCTATTAAACAAAAACTACTATTAAAACAAACCCAACTAAAACCAACTAGAACTGATTCTTCAAGAATTAAAAGAGGAAACAATGTTGCCCATAAAGTTAAACAGGTTGAAAACACAAGTCCAGTTTCAAACTCACCACCTAAATCAAATCTTAGTGCAGTTCGTCGTCGTAATAACTCAATAAACAGAAAGTCCTCCAATTCCTCTATTAAATCAAATACTTACAGTACTATTACAAGCACTATAAGTACATTATCTGAAAGATCAATTAATGATGATGCTCCAAACCCAATTTCACATAATAACAAGGTCTTATTAAATACAAACCCAATAGAACCATTATTTAAACTACACAAAGTAAACATAAATGATAGTGCAAATATTAATTCAAATAGCAGTACAAATAACTTGGATAATAATAATAAAACTAATCAATCTAAAGATAATTCTCCAAGTACAAAGAACATATTAATATCACCGGTATCTGCTACTTCAAACTCTTCAAACTCTTCAAATTCTGTTAGAGCAACCATTTCTCCAAAAACTATTGAAAATGGTTCAGTCGCTTCCTCCTCATCAACAAGTACCCCAGCTTCTCAACAATCAGACTATTCATCTATCGATAAAACATCTTCATCATCCTCACCCCAATCAATGGCCTTCTTAAGACCAACATTAAAGAGTGTTTCTAAACAAAACAATGGTTCAAACATTCCATCATCTGCCTCTACCTTCAGTGGTTCTAATAATTCATCACCAACCAGTGATAATTTAAATAGTAATAACAATACAACTTTTAATAGAAAGACACCAGAAATTGTTACTCCACCTACCACTGCACCAAAATTAAAGAAGGAAATCAAATTTACAAACACAGTATCAAATAATGTTTATACCTCTCCTCCTAAAGAGAATACATTTGCTAATATTTTCAAATCAAAGAACCATAAGAAATCACATTCATATGCTGTAAATGAAAAACCAAATAGACCAGAAGATTATTATGAGGATACTAATATGAACGTTGAGGATTATCCATCATCAGCTAATACATCTTCATCTGTAATGCCATCAGATTTATTACCACCACAACACCCTGGTAGGTCAAGTGAAAAGTTTAAAAAACCTAAAAAAGCAATTAACAAGATAAAAGATTTCTCAAAGAAACTATTTTCGCATAAAAAATCCAAATCAGTGGACTCAATACCAGGAAATATTAGTAACAATGAAACAACGACCCCAGGCCACAAACATTCACAATCATTAGATGAGTCCCCAACTATACCAGTTCATAATCCATCACCGCCATTAAAAATTAATAGTAATGATTCATCACCATCATCCTCAAAGCTATCTTCAAGCTCGTCACCTGGTGGATCATCAGTTTCATCTAAATTATCACCTGGTGGATCCTCAACAACCTCATCTCAAAAGACCCCAGATTATTTTGACTCTAAAAAGATCTTAACCCCCGAACAACTAGGAATTTCAAAATTTGATGTCCCAATGGTTATATCAATCCCATCAAACATACCAATATCAAAATGTTAATATGTATTATATTAAGTTAAAAATAAATCAATTTAGATTCCAATAAAAAATATTTAAATAGACTATTTTATTTATATATAAAAAAACTTTTATTATTTATATTTCTTTATTAATTTTATTTATATTACTAATTATTGTTTAACCAATTAAAATATTTATAATCCAGAGGATAGTAAAATTTACATAATTTTTCGATATCTCCTTTTAAATAGACCATAAAACTATATTTTAAATAATAGTATTCGATAATATGAACATTCTTGTTTGCCAATGTATTGTCAATGTTATCAATGGTTAGGATGATATCTTCTTCTGGAAAATGTTCCTCTATTAACAGACACAAAGAGATGAACCCATTTTCGAAAGCGGCTTCAAACCATTGTTTGTCATAATTGCCAAATTTATCTTTATGGTTTTTAAACATAAACTCTACAATATCATATTGGTTAGTTCTAAACAAAAATGTTTTATCTGTTTTTATTGGTTTGACTTTATAATTTTCCATAATTATTTTGATTAAATCTAACCTGCTTTCATTAAATGACTAAAGATAATATTAGTAATTAATAGTTTAATTTTCTTTTTTTTTTGTACTTACAGTTTCTAATAGTTTATTTTCTAAAGATTTAATATCTAAATCTAAAATCTTTTTCAATGATTTTGTATCGATGGTTTGAATTAAAAATTGCTTTGTTCTTTCCTTTAAAGTTTTTGAATTTATTTCGATTACTTCTTGAGAATGTTTCAATAATTTCACTATAAGATGAAATTGTAAATAGGTACTTAGAAACTCTATGTCTTGATTTAAACTGAATTTCATTTCTTCCTCCTTTTCATCGGTAAAGCTTTTATCGTCATCTATTAACTCTTCTACTTTTTTTTCGTTGCTAAAATCTGGATTTAGCATTACTAAATTTCTTAATAAATAGTAAACATCTTGAAAACTATTTTTTTTAATAAAATTGAAGCTGATTTCGCTATCGACAAAATACTTTGGAATAACGTCACCATTATAGTTGTTTGCATGGGTAAACCATTCGCATTCTAAATTTTGAGCTCTTATAAAAAGATAATAACGACCTAGATTCTGTGCTTTGATGTCCAGGTAAAAGAATATATGGTAGAAGCCAATTACTAATGGAATTGAGTGGAAATGATAAAGTTGATGGATCTCTTCTAACTGATTCAAATCTTCCAAATCGCATTGAACCAATATATTATAAAGATGCTGAAATAATGGATGAAAGTAAACTAAACCTGATGGTTCTATTTTCTTTAAAAGTATTTCTATAATTGCAAAAATTGAATGGAAATGAGATTCATCTTTTCTATAGTCAACTGAATACTTTTCTAATAATAAATTTCTATATAAGACATCCATGATATTACTTAGAGGGATCTTTTGAAATACTTTTAAAAGATTTAGTTTGTCCAATATAACACTCGCACTTAAAAGATACATCTTATCCTGTTCATGTTCTAACTGTGAATTCGAGAAGCAGCATGTAATAAATAAATTAAATGAACCCCTTGGATTTGAATTATAGTCTAAGTTTGAAGTAATTTCCAATAGCTCGTGTTCTTCTGGATATGATTGTAATAGTTGATAAACTAAATGATAAAACCCAAACTTTTTAGAAAAACTTTTAAATTTGCTTTCTTTAAGGTATTCAAAAAATTCTATTACTTTTGGTAATGGCTGTGTAAATATTCCTTTAAAGTAATTAATTATAACATTTTCTTCGTCGATTAATTTCATGGTGTTGATATCACATTCTAATACTGTTTTTACTATTAAATTATAATATATTAAATCCTTTGGTAAAAATGGGAATTTAATTGAACAATATTTTGCTGCTTCTAATGATTTAATGATGGAAAAGAATCCATTTCCGCCAATTAACTTCTTATCGAATGAAATACTTGAATAACCATCTTTTTTTAAATTATAAAATTCTTTATTTCTGATAAAAAAAATATTAGTTATGTGAACTGTGCACCTACAATTAAAATAAATAATTAAATAATTACCTGAAAATAAAATCGATGTCATCTTTGGTTGTTATGGACAACTTTGTATTTATATTTGGTTCTCTGTAATAATCATTTTTTGATACTTGATGATTTGCAAAAAAGTTGTATTCATTTTTTAATTTATTTGAACCAAATGGTTTTAATATTGTTTCAACAAACCATTCATATTTTTTAAAATCCTTAAATATTAAATTTTCAATTAAAAAATTTTGGATTGGGTACTCTTTAATAGATATTACTTTTTCTAAAAGAGAAATGGGAAAATTTTGAATTAAAAATTTTGAAACCACGAGCCAACCATCATATTTGATTAAGTCTTGTGAAAAAAATTTTTTGATAAAACTGTAAATTTCAATTGGGTCTTTGCTTTTACAACTACTTAACATGGGAAACGAAGGAACATAAAACTCTATTCCTAAATGAATTAAGTAATTGAGACCTTTAAGACTGAGGGCTTGAAATGTATGTTGATATAAAAGTCTACTTGGTATATCTATAATTTTATCTAGGTCATTGAAATCGTATTGCTTTAGGTATTCTAAATATAAAAAATCATTTTTTACAATCTTCATAATCTTGTGTTTTAAACACTTTTCAATTTCTCTTTGTTCTTTTTCATCGATACCACTTTGAGACATTTCTAATATTGATTCGTTGATTTCTCTATCAATGGGTGGATCTCTTAAATTGATGCTTTCTATTTTACTTGATAACATATCGAGATAAAAGCAAAGGTCGTTGATGGTTAGCTTTTTAAAGTTGTTTATAATGTGTTGAACAAGAAAAAATGTATCAGTTAAATCTACATAACCCATTGCTACAATCTTTCTTTTTAAAACGCTCTTAGTGCGTACTTTATACAATGACGGTAAGTCTATCTTCTTTACATCTACAGAATGGACGTGGAGTTCATCATGGTCTATTATAAATTGAATTAGTTCATTTCCTTTGGCCATTATTTTGTAGTTTTTAAAAGAATTATATAGTGCAGTTTCTTTTATTTCATGATAAATTGGTTGGTTTCTCTCTTTTAGAGTATTAATTAAGAGTTGAAATATTTCGAAGGATGAACCCGATATAGCATAATCTAATGTAGATGGATAGATTGGTAATTTAAAATGATCTAAAAACAATTTCAATGATTTTAAATTATTATTTTTAGCTGAAACATAAACCATATCGACCATTGATACTTGCAACATTCTCTTCTCGTAGAGCAACTTTATTAAACCCACATCTTCGCAGTACTGAATAAATAATGATATTGACGATTTATCAAAATGGATATATTGGTCACTGATTAATTTATCTTTAAGCAAACCCCACAGTTCGTTCTCTACAATGAACGCTAAATTTTTAATCTCTCTAAACTTGTATTTACTTTTATATGAATTTATTTTATTTTCTTCTTCTATAACTTTTTCTGTTGATTCTAAATGATTTACTATTTTATCAAATAAAAATGAATTTCTAAAAACCCTCCAAAACAATAATTCGAATGAAGATATTGAATTATTATCATTATTTATATTACTAATTTTATTTTTTTTTTTATTTTTGTTTTTATTTTTATTATTATTTTTATTTTTATTTTTATTTTTATTATTATTATTTATTTTTTCAATATCTAAATAATTCTCTTCTTTATTTTTTAATAATTTTAAACCATTTATTTTATTTACTATTTCGTATAAATTATTTATTTTTGTATCCATTTTATCTTTTTTTATTTTATTTATAAAAATTTAAAAAAAATAAAATAATTATTTTTAGAAATTTAGAAAAGAAGTTAATTTTAGAATTAAATTTAATTGGGCATTTAATATTTAATATTTAATATTTACTTTTTAATATTTACTTTTTTTTTTTTAAAATTTTTTCTCTATTTATATTTATTTCTTTTTATATATTATTCTATTTTTATAAAAATTGGAAAATTAAAAATAAATGAATGGATATAAAATATAAACCATTTATATTTTTTTTAAATATTTAATATATTTATTATTATTTTTATTTATATTTATAAAATTATTTTTTTTTAAATTGTAAAAGACCACTCAAAGGTTCATGTAGTAAATAAATTTTTTTCATATGAACTTTACTTTTTTAAAAATTAAGAAAAAAAAATAACCTTTAAATTTTCAATAAATTTCAAGTTTTCAAGATATATTAAAAAAATTAAAAAAAATAAAAAAATAAAAACTATAATTCCTTTTTAAATATAAAAAATATATTTTTTTTTTTATATAATTTTATTTTTATTTTTTATTTTTATTTTTTATTTTTATATTTATTTTTATTTTATTTTATTTATATTTATTGAAAAATAAAAATAATTGTTTAAAAAAATATTATAAAAAAATTAAAAAAATTATAAAAAAAAAAAAACTTTATTTTCTTTTTTTAGAATTTGATATTGAATCTAAACTTGAATTGGAGGTTGCAGATCTTCTCTTTTTTGGTGTTGTTTTACTTTGTGTTTTTTTTGTTTTATTTGCTCTTTTTTTTGTTGGTGTGGTTCTTTTTGATACTCTTGATTCTTCATCATTTTCATTATCCTCTTCAAACTCTCCCTCATCTATTTCTTCATTATCACTTTGATTTATTTCTTCATCTACCTCCTCATTTGAAACATTTTGAATTTGGTCTTCGTTATCAATTTCCTCTTCGCTATTATTATTATTATTATTATTAATTGTTTTTTTTTTATTTTTTATAATTTGTGAAATCGCATTCGATAATCTTTTACTCTTTAATTTTTGTGGTAAAGGTAAACCATTTCTTTCAACTGATACAAAGGAATCCATGCCATAATTTTTTTTTTGATTTGAAATATTTGTTGAATCTAAAACAGCTTGGGCATAGTTTGTATCCCAATTAAATTTCTCTTTTGCAAGATGTAAGAGTGAGTCATAATCTGGACTATTCCACGAAAATGGTTCATTTGAACGATTTACATCGGGTATTAAATAAGCATTTCTAACCTGTTCTGATGGGAATGAATCATCCAATTCAATCTTTTTTTTTAATGGTTTAAATTTTTCGGCCACTCTTTTTGATACTTTTTCATCTCCATCTTTGCTGTTGATAAATTGTTTAAACTCGTTTAAATCTTTAAATTCTGATATAATTTCTACTGCATTCACTACACCAACACCCTTGATACCATTTGTATAGTCACTACCCAATAATAATGCTAAATCCAACAACTTATCTCTTGACAAACCCATTTTAGACTCCACATCCGATAGTTTAAATTTCTCTGCTCGGTGTTTATGGTTGAATATATACTTGTAAACTACTAAATTACGATCACCAAATAATAAAATATCACTATCCTCTGTAACTACCCCATCACATAATCCTAAATTTTGTAATGTTGCACATTGTGATTCTGCTTCGCTTGGTGAAGTAATAAATGGTACACCAAACATTGTTAATAATTGATGACATTCATTTAAGATTTCATTGGTAATACTAGATATTTGATTGGTTTGATTTACAATGCTTCTGTTAATTTCGACTGACTCTAATTGAAGATCCCTTTCTATTTTTTCTGATTCGACTGATGTAAAAAATGGTAATTTACTAGGTGTATTGGTTCTTTTTGTTTCCTCATTACTGATATTTAATTCTGACTCTATGGACTCTTCCTCAAATATATCATCGTCATTAAACAAGGATTTATTCTTTAGTTCTTGTCTTTCTTCTTCATCTTGTTCTTTTAATAAACTTGAAATTAACTCTTCATTTTCTTCACCAAAATAATCGACATCTATGTCTTTTGGACCTTCTTCTTCGTCAATATGTCTTTTAATTTTTTGTTGACTTGGTTCTTCATCGTCTTCAATTATAAAGCCACCTCTAAAATCTTTATATTCATCATTTTCTAAAAATTCATTTCTTATTTCTGATTTACTATTATTAT
Organism: Dictyostelium purpureum; assembly: GCF_000190715.1. Taxonomy (NCBI): domain Eukaryota; phylum Evosea; class Eumycetozoa; order Dictyosteliales; family Dictyosteliaceae; genus Dictyostelium; species Dictyostelium purpureum. The sequence goes on from NW_003519392.1 coordinate 103,968, forward strand.
TATTATTATTATTATTATTATTATTATTATTATTATTATTATTAGAATTATTATTATTATTATTATTATTATTATTATTATTATTATTATTATTATTAGAATTATTATTATTAGAATTAGAATTTTTATTTGCTGGTTTTCTTTCATCTGAATCTAAAATCTCCATATCTCTCTCTTCTTCTTTTCCGGAATCTAAATCTATTGGTTCCTCATCATCTTCGATAAAAAATCCACCCCTAACATCTTTATATTCGTCATTATCTAAAAAGCTTTCTGATTCTTTTGAATCTTGCTGTTGAATATCTTTTTCTTTATGCTCTTCCTCTTCCTCTACATTAAAACCATTGCTATCGTTATTATATTCCTGATCTAATATACTGTCAAAGTCTATTGGCTCGTCATCTTCAACCATTAAATTATTTTTATTACTATTTAGACCATTTGAAGTTTTTTCAGTTGATTTTAGATCATTATTTTTTGTATCATCAATGCTAATGTTTCCACAATTATTATTTGAATTAAAACTACCATTATTATTACCATTATTATTACTATTACTATTACTATTACTATTACTATTACTATTACTATTACTATTACTATTACTATTACTAATTTTATTTTTTGGAGTTATGGAAATTTTATTTAATAATTGATCTTTTGATTTTGGTGTTACAAATACATCTGTATAATCCAAGTCCTCGTCTTCATTATCAAACGAAAAATCAATATCATTATCATCAAAGTCATTCTGGTAATTATATTTTGGTTTTTGAGGAGTTGATTTAATGGGTGATGGTGAGGGTGATGAAAATGAAGATGAAGGTGTTAATTTGGTTCTATTTATCATTGAATTAAATTTCATTTGATTTTCATCCATTTGCGGTATAATTTGATATGTTGAGTCTAAAATAACATGGCTATTATTGAAATGTGTTTTTAAATTTAAAGGAGACTGTTTTTTAGATGATGAAAATGTTGGTTTTTTAAAATTATCATTGGTTTTATTGGTTGGGCTTGGTGAATTTAATTGAAAACCAGATTGAATTTTAGCAGATAAACTTGAAACTGGTGATTTTGTTGGTGTTGATGTTATTTGACCATTATTTGGTTGATTCTTGATTGGAGTTTTATGAAATACTATAGTTGTGTTTAAATCATTAGATCTAATTGAGGAACCTGTTTCGTCTTGAATTTTCTTTGTCAACGACTCCATTTTTCTACCAATACGACCTCTGTCTAATATGCTACCCAGTTGTTTTTTCGAAAAATCTATTGGTGTTTTTGGTGGTTGTAAAAATGTTAATTTGTCTTCAAGTTTCTTTTCCTGTTTGAAAATACTTAAAATTTCTAATTGAAGCTCCTCTGGTAATTGCTTAAACTCTTCTGAATCGACCGTATTCTTAGTAATACCATTTAACTGAATAAAACTATTAATTGATTCCGATGTAACATTTTGAATACTATCATCCTGAACTATTATATCACCTTGGTTATTATTATTATTATTATTATTATTATTATTATTATTATTATTATTATTATTATTATTATTATTATTATTATTATCAATTTCCTCATCATCTAAAAATATGCTATCATCTTTACTGTTATTATTATCGTTATTAATATTGCTATTGCTATTATCACTATTTTCTTTTTCTTTTTCTTTTTGTTTTTTTAATTGTTTTTGTTTTCTTCTTTCTTTTTCAGAATCGGACAAAGCATCTTCATCAACAATAATTTCTAGGTCACTATCAAGGTCAAATTCTAAAAATTCATATTCATCTTCACCATTTTCATCCTCTTCTATTAAATTTTCAATGGAGTCATCTAATTTCTTTAATTTCCCTTGTTTAATTTGATCTCTTATGGTTTTAATTAACAATAGTTTACGTTGATTCTTTTCTATATTTAACTCTGCTTGTTCTCTGCGCTTTCTTCTGCCCTCTATAGTTTTCTTTTTTAAATATGGTATACCGCCATCAAATACAAATATAGGTTTAACTCTTAGTGATAGTAACTTGCAAATTCTTTTAAAAAAACCCAATAAATGTGCATTTGGTATTGGGTCACCTTTTTCATTTTTTAATGCTCTAACAAAAGTATGAATCCAGATGCTTGCATCAATTGCCAATATTTTTCCTTCTAATGCATTTATATCGATTTCTGTTCCTGATTGTTGAATTAATTCCCACAATTTAGGCACACCCATTTTTAATTTTTAAAAGAATATTATTATTTTATTGGGGGGTTTTTATTATTACAATTAATATTTAAAATGGCATTATAAAAAATAATTTTTTAATTAACATTAAAATTTTTAAAATAAAAAAAAATTAAAAAAAATTAAAAAAAAATAAAAATTTTTAGTGGAAATTGGCCCATGAATTATTTTATTTTCCATATATGTAATAAAAAAAATTTTGGGGGTTAATTATATATTGATTAAAAATAAAAAAAATAAAAAACTAAAAATAGTGAAGAATTGAAAACGAAAATTAATTTAATTTATATATATATTTAAAATAATTTATTCAGATTTTGGTTGTGTTTGTTGTTGTTGCTGTTGTTGTTGTAAAATTTGTTGTTTTAAAGCTCTAATTTGTTCTAAACGTTGTTTTGAATTTTGTTCTTTTTCTTTTAAACTTAATTGTTCCATACGAGCAGCTTCTGGAGTTGTTGAATGATGGAATTGAGTACGTGTATAGGCATCACCTTTATTATTACTATTATTACTGTGTTCTCTTTCTAAATTTATAATCTTCTTTTTCTTTTTCTTTGCATCTTTAGTAAGAGCTCTAACATTATCTTGATAGTTGAGAGCAGCTTCATTGTCTTTATTATAATCATATGTAACTTTTTTGCCGGTGGCAGTCATGGTATTGTCACCATCGAAACTACCTGTAACAAAATTGGCAGTTGATGACGATGAGGTTGTGGAGGTAGTTGTTGTGGTGGTCATAGTTTCAGTGGCGTTACTATCTTCATCCTGATTAATATTTTTACCGCCTTTAATAGTTTTTCTTTGGAATTTTACAGCATCGAAACCTGGTGGTGGATGACAATATAATAATTTACCATTAACAAAATCTTTTAATACAATACGAGCTGCTCTTGATTGATCTGGTGCACCATGTACAGTTCTAAAACCTCTCATATAACCATATGCAGAAAGGAATTCAGCGGCAGTTGGGGCTCTATCTTGTGGCTCGTGTTCTTTTGGTTTTGGAATACCAATGGAATAAAATTCTTCTAAATGGGTTCTTGGTAAACGTTCACAAATTAAATCTACTGGTGAAATGAAATCACGGAGTTGATCAATTGGTAAAAGACCATTACAGACAAGATCGGCCTTTGATGTAGAAAGAGTTGGGAATACTAAACCTGGACAATCTAAAAGTACGATTTCTTCATCGAGAATAATAGTTTGAACATATTTGGTTTTACCTGGAGTTGGAGCTACTGCGACTTTCTTTTCACCATATAAAACATTGATTGTACTTGATTTACCAACATTTGGATAACCAGCTAAACCAACGACAACACGATTATTGTAACGATTATCTTGGAGTGGTTTTGGTTGAAGTTTGAGGAACTCTTCTAAAATTTCTTCACGATCGAAAATTTTAATCTTTCTATCTTCTTCAGATTCGTTTTGTTGTTCTAAAAGCTCTTTTCTTTTTCTTTCTTCCATCTCTACAATCTCTGGGTCGATTGAGCCTTCTTCAATAAGACGATTTAATTGTTTTTGCTTTTCAATACGAACTTGTTCTTTATGAGCAGAGAAAAATCTAAAATTAACTCCTTCACTTTCAAAATATTTAGCCCATTTCTTTCTTTGTAACTTGGTTAAGAGATCGGCTTTATTTACTAATAAAAGATTGACTTTATTTGGATTGATTTCTTTAACATATTTCTCTAAATCTGGACATCTAAATAATAATGGATTTCTGCAATCTACAATTTGTACTAAAAGATCTGAACGTTCTGCAACACGCCATAATTGTTTCCATACTTCGGCATTCTTTTCAAATGGTGTGACTAATAAACCTTGTTCTTCTTCTAATTTTGCAATACCCTTTCTCCAATGATAAAATACCTCTTTTTCTAATTCTAAAAGTTCTTCTGTGGTTGTATTTTCATTCCATGATGGTCTACGAGGAATTGTTAAACTATTCCAAAATAATCTATGTTTTTCCATAAGTTTTTGATGGTCTAATGTTTTTTGTTCCTTTTCTTCTTTTGATAAAACTGTTGATGATGTTTTAGTAATAACAACGACATTTTGTTTTTCACTTTCAAATACTTTTTGTTCAAGACTGGTAATTTCTAAAAAATTCTCTAAATTATTACCTATATCTGTATTTGAATATAACTTTCTTCTTTCTTCTTTTGGATCAATATCTGTTGTAAACATCTAAAAAAATATTTAAATAAAAAAATTATTAAAATTTTATTTTTTTTCTTCTTTATAAATGTGTGTGTATTTAATACTTACACCAATGGTTTGTTCATTGAAAGTTCTACCTAATCTCTTATTTCTAGATTTAATTAAGGTATCTCCTAAATTTGATTTCTTTTTAGTCATTTTTTATAATAAATTTTTATTTAAATATATAAATATAAATAAAAAAAAAAATAAAAGTAAAAATATAACAATTTTTTTAAAAATAATAATTTATTCTTTCGTTTTTTTAAATCCAAAAAAAAAAAAAAAAAAATTTTAAAAAAAAAAATTAAAAAAATTAAAAAAAAAAAAAATTTTATTTTTTAATAAATAAAATTTTAATTCTTTTTTTGTTATTCTTTATTCTTTTAAATTCTTTATTTATTTATTTCTTTTTTTTTTCTCTTTTTGATTTTATTTATTTAATATCATTAAATTTAAATTTGATTACTTTTTTTATTATCATTTAGATTTTTAATTTTTAAAAAATGAACAAAATCGGTTAATCAATACAAATAAAAATAATTATGTTATTATTATTTGTTTATATACATATATATATATAATTTTTGTTTAATATGTTTTCAAAGAAATATTGGAAATAATTATTTTAAATAAAAAAATTAAAAAAAATGAAATTAATTTTTTTTTTTATTTTTTTTTATTTTTTTTTTCTTTTGTGATTTTTAAAAAATCATATATTATATCAACAACACACGTATTAATTTGTTTTTCTTAATTATTTTTAAATAATTAAGTTGGTGTAATCATTAATTTATACCTTTTCATTTTTATATTTAAAATATTTTAAATTTACATTTTTCTTTTCATTATTTTATAAACTAAAAATAATATTTTACAAATTAATTAAAAAATTATAAAAATTATAAAAATATAATAAAATGGCATTACCCATATCAACCTCCATAACTAATCCATCACCAACAGTTATAATAATCGCATCAGTTTTAGTATTATTTGGAATAGTTGCTTTTATACCAGAGAGTGAAGATATATATAGCGTATATAGTCTAGATGATGATGATAATAACATTAACAATAAAAATAAAAATAAAAGGAGAAATAATAATATAAATCATAATAACAATAACAACAACAATAATAATAATATAAATAATAATAATAATAATAATAATCTAAACTATAGTTCAAATAATATAAATGATATAAATGATAACAATAGCAATACAAATGCTTATAATAATAAAATTACTTTTTTTAATAGATCAAAAAAATATTTTCTTTTTTTTCAACAAATAAAGATATTGTTAATAATGACAATATCGAATTAAATAAAAATATTGAAGATGCTTTCGATTCATATGAAGATTTTTCATCATCCTCAATTTCATCATCAACATCATCAATCTCTACACACAACAAGATGAATACTGAAAGACA
>NW_003519393.1:0-6918 GCF_000190715.1 Dictyostelium purpureum
GTTATATTGGTTTAAAGTTTTTTTTTTCTATGCGGCCTCATATAAAAATTTTTAAAAAAACCCTTAAAAATCCCAATTTTTTTTAAAAAAAAAATGCGAATTTTACCAAATTTGTTTTAAAAAAATTAAAAAATTAAAAAATAATTTAAAAATTTTTTTTTTTTTTTTTTAAAGTATTTAAATTAATTTTTTTTTTTTTTTTTTTTTTTTTAGGTCTTATATTTAGAACAACCATCAAATATTAAACTTTTAATATCCAGTTTTAAATCAAACACTATGATATAAAATAATTAAATCAAATTATAGGTAAGTTTTAATTTTTTTATTTATTTTCTTTATTTAGGGAAAACAATATCAAAAACCACTTAATAAAGAATTTCATCATCATAATGGAAGCTCACAGATTAAACACCAGCATGTTTAGGTATAAAGAACTGAAGCAATTGGAATAGTCACACAACTAAAGCCAAATACAATCGGATAAATAACTATTGGAAAAGGAAAAATAGTTGAAAGATTTTAGAAAATTATTGTATATTTTGGATGGCCCAGTTATTTTGCTCCTTATTACATATGTGTAACTATTAGATGATTCTAAAAAAGAATATGGAAAGGACAACTTATATAATTATTTTTCATATACCACATCAAAATAAGTGTAAAAAATCAACATCAACATCAAAACAACAATAATAATAACAACATAATGCTGTTAAATTAAAAAATAATAAAAACCTTAAACTATTATATTCTTTAGTTTATATTCTTAATAAATTAAATTTTTTTAACAATTCAAGTCTTAATTTAAAATATTTTTTATTTATCAATTTAAACTTATTTATATAAATTTCTAATACCACATACACATCAATGAAATAATATTAAAAAATATTAAATAACCAATTGTAGGAAATTTGGCAACAAATATTTTGACCAAATATGTCACAAACCAAATTAATAACACAAGAATTATAACCACAATGTGATGTAGTATATCGGTTTAGATCAAGAACTCAAAGTCATTCAAACCCTCAAAACAACTTTATAGAACCAATGACCAATGTAGATACATCATCGCAACCAGTCAAAGATGATACAACTAACAGTGAAGCTCAGATCAATCTACCAAAGCACCTCCGATCAAGCCTCTTGGCTTCAAAAAAGAAAAATAATAATAATAAAATTAATTAAACCAAAAATATTAAAATTAAATAAATAAATAAATGATTTAATTAAATCATTTGACCATAATCAGAATATTCAAATTGAATCATAATGATAATGGATTAAAAAAAAAATATATACACATACAAAAACATATGAGCATACATGCATGTGCGCATCTAGATGCATATACATATACATATATACATTCACAAGAACATGAACATGCACATGCACATGCACATGAACATGCACATATATACATACTCTTACATACATATGAACATTCACATATACATATACATATACACATGTAACATATACACATGTAACATATACATGAACATGGGCATACTGATACTCATACTAGTTCATATGAACATGAAATGCACATAAACATGTTCATACACATATACATGTATATACACATAATTATGCACATGTACATACACATACTCACACTCATACATTCTCATACATACTCACATACATATACATGCACATACTCCAATACATTTACATGCACATGATCATAAATATACACTTACATATACACATGAGCTTGCGCATGTATATGCATACACATATTAATAAACACATACATTCCCTCACATGCACATTCAAATATTCATACATACATACATACTCATACTAGTACATATGAACATGCACATGTACATATACATGCTCATACCCATACACATATACATAGGTACCCTCACATACACATATACATACACATACTCATATTCATACACATACTCATACTCATACTCATACATACTCATACATATTCACATACCTTTTGCACATGCATATACAAAACATATGCACATTCACATATACATACACATTTATACACATACTCATACATATATACATTCATATGCACATCTATATACATAATCACATGCTCATTCTATAATCACATACATATGCATAGCACATCATACACATACACATACACATACACATACACATACACATTCATAGGCATGTAATTACTGATAATCATACTAGTACACAAGAAATAATAATAGCACTTTGTTCCGGACATGATATATTTTGGTATGCATGCTCTACTTTAAAAATTGATTACCATACAAAAAATATCCCTTTTCATATAATATAACTATACTTTTATAAAAAGTCAAGTATAATTGACTATTAAATTAAATAAACTAACTAATAAAATAAAATAATTGAAAGATGATAATATTTTACAGTTTGAAATGATAATTAAAAGAGAAATTAAATATTTATTTAAATTTTTTACAATAACTTAACGATTCTTTTTATATTATATTTTATTTTTAATCTTCCTAACTCTTCTTTGCTGTAATTACTGTTCTATGGGATACCCCAATAATTACCCAATTCATATAGGCCTGAGATACTCTTTGTTTAAATATATGATATTCTTTACTATAGTCCTTGAATAATTAAGCCATATAGTTTATTGTGATTAATGGTTAAAAGATTACACTCTAATAAAATTTATTTCTACAACAACTAATAGGTTTGTTCATAATTTTAAAAAACATTACAGTTATCCCAAACCATAATATCTGTATTGTAACTATTTCTATTGTTTAATCCAAAGATACAGATATTTCATCTTCCCCAATACACTTACATCTAAATAAAGGAAAGTATAAAAATAATATTTTGTTGAGATATAATTATAACTCTAATATTCATTCAGTTTAATTTTAAAAATGCATAGGAATAAAATATAGTTTTTAATAATATTTATTTTTAATAGCTATTCATGATAATCTTTTAACTATGGTAAATGATTTACAATCTCCACAAACAGAAATACTAGAAAGTTTACAAGAAGAAAAAGAAATCAGTTTTATAATAGAGCCAAGTAAAAAATAAAAAATTGATTGGGATCCACTCAATCATCTTTTATCCAATAGGTGATATGGTTAGTGATGCTGATAGTTTTAAAAAAATAGACCAGAAACAAATCGAATTTAATGCTAAGACCGATTTAATCGATAATCAAGAACCGGAAATATTAACAGAGCCACAAATCAAAGAGTTAATAACTGGCATTAATAATGTCGAACTTTCTTTACAAGAATTTAATACCAAACTTAAGATTATATTAAAAAAATGTGAAAATGGAAAAGAATATATTAAATACATTGATTAGGATTATCGTGTTTATAAAGTCAATAAATAATAAAAAACTGTTCACAAAATTCTTTATTATTTGACAATAAATAAAATTAAAGAAATAAAATTATGTTGTTTAAATAATTGAAAAAAATATTATGTTATTTAATTTAAAATTATTGAATTTATTGAATATTATTTAAAATAGTAGAGTTCATTTCAATATCTTTATCACTATTATTTTTGTTTATATTATTTATATTGTTTAAATTTGTATTATTATCCTTTTCATTATTATTATTATTATTATTACTATTATTATTATTATTATTACTATTATTATTGTTATTATTATTAGCCATATTATTTGATTTATTTGGAGTGACAATATATGAAGAAACTGGATAGGCTAATTGATTTGTATGAGCAGCTTTTAATAAACTATATCTTTCAGAAAATAATGATTGTCTTGCCTTTTCTAATTGATTTCTTTCTTTTTCGAGAGAATCTTCCATATCAGAATAACATTTAAGTTTAAGTTCTAATTTTTTAGTTTGTACATTGATAATATTTAAGATTAATGATTGGATTTCTTTTTCTTCAGCTTTTGAAAGAGCTTTTGCTTTAATGGATGCGGCAACTAAGGCAGTGGACGAGGCAGATTGAATATTTGTAAAGTGATCATCTTCGTCGGTATTATCATTATCAGCTGTACCTTCATCGTTAATATCCATTTCATTTTCCTTGTTTTGATTCTTTAATACTTGAGTTGCAGCTTTAACAGAGGCAGCAGCAACTTCAGAGGATACAGAGGTTGATAAAAATGAAACCAATGAAATAATTGGATTGTTTAATTCGTTATTAATACCTTTTGATGATTTAATACTGTTGACGTCATTTGATGGTTGAAGTGAAACTGATTTTGTGATATTATCCTCTAAGTATGGATCTTCGATTGGGAGCTGTAAAAAGTGTAAAAGGCATTGTTCTTTAGTTTTAGTGCCAACATGATCAGCAACATCATTCCAACTATCACTGTAGATATCTAAAGCTTCTAAAAGTAAAAGAGTTTCTTGATCAGTCCAAAAATCAGCAATGCCATTTGGTTCTGGAATTTCAATTTTTTGGAAATCTTCTTTTTTGATTGTTGCATCTTTGAAATCGTGTTTTTGGAAACAATCATTACAAAGATTAATTGGTTGTTGTAATGGATGACTTTCTTCGGTTGGTTTTGGAGTTAATTGATGTCTTGAATATGTACAATCTTGGTTACAAATATTACAATAGTGTCTATATGGTTGTGAAAATAAGTTTTGTCTTAAATCCAATGATGTTGAAAATGGTTTTGATGCTGGTTTTTTAGATGTTGTTGCAGTTTTGGCAGTTGATTGTTGTGGTATAGTAGTAGTTGAGGTTGTTGTGGTAGTGGTTGTTGTGGTTGTTGTGGTCGAGGTAGTTGGTGATGATAAATCTTTGCTTGGTGATTTTAATTCTGTATTATTATTACTGGTATTATTATTAGAACTAGCATTATTGGTATTTGACAATAATGGTATATAGGCACCTCCATCTGGATTAACAAAATAATTTATTAAGCCCCAATGTTCAAGGAAACTATGGACTCTAAGAATTGAACAAACATCACCAACTAAATTTCTTCTAACAGCTGTTAAAGTTAAATACTGGTATGGATTTTGGAGATAAGTATTGATCATAAAATCACGATACTCCTTATAGACCTCTGGAGTTTTTGATGGTGATTTGCCAGTGAAAAATTCGGGTAATTGATTTTTTTCGACTTCATGAATACTTTCGATTTTGAACCAAGTGCATTGTGTTGGTGGAACTGTGAATGATGATTGTAAACCAACATTCTTTGTAGTTGGTGCAGGTGCATTGGTTTGTTGATTTGGACTAGTTGGTGCCCCATTTGGATGAGCTGGCATTAAATTACCGTTTGGATTGGTAGCTGTGGCACTAGTTGAGTCTGTTGATGATGGTGCTGATGAAATTGGTTGGCTATTGAATGGAGTACCTGATTTTGATGATGATCTTGGTCTATTTGGTGTTGGTACATTATTTGCACCTAAAATTTGTTGTTGTGGTGTTTGACCTGGTTGTGTTGGTGTTTGACCTGGTTGTGTTGGTTTATTATTTGGGATATTTGGTACTGGCTTTCCAAACATTGCTTGATAACCAATTGGATTTTGTTGCTGTTGTTGTAATAACTGCTGTTGTTGTAATAACTGTTGTTGTTGCTGTTGTTGTTGATGTTGTTGCTGTTGTTGTTGTTGTTGTTGTAAGAGTTGTTGGTTATGTAATTGTTGTAATTGGTGTTGGAATTGTTGATATTGCATTTGTAATTGTGGAGCTAAAGCTGGTTGAAGTTTTTGTTGTTGGATTAATTGTTGCATTTGCAAATGAATTTGGTGCATTTGTAATTGGATTGGAGTTAACATTGGTTGTTGTTGTTGTGGTTGTTGTTGTTGTTGCTGTTGTTGTTGTTGTTGTTGCAATTGTTGTTGTTGTTGAATTTGTTGTTGTTGTTGTAGCAATTGTAGTTGCTCTGGAGTTGGTTGTTGTTGTGATTGTGGTTGTGGTTGTTGTTGTTGTTCTTGAGCTGGTTGTTCTTGAACTTGTTGTTTTTGTTCTGTAGTATCAGTGTGTTCATTTTTTTGTTTTTTATTTGGTGATTCATCATTTTCATTTTTATCGTCAGTATTCATTGGCTCATTTGATTCACCATTTTGTTGTTGTAATAATGCCTCTGCAGCTTGTCTTGCTAAAATTGTTTTTCTTTTTGCTTTTCTACCTCTTTTCTTTGGAACAGTACCAGCAGCAGTAAGTTTTTGATTTGGTGATTTTGGGACACCAGAGCTTGTGGCATTACTATCAGATTCTGAATTTGTATTTTCGTCTAATTCATAGTCGATTTCGTTCATCCATTCATTAAATATATCTGTATCAGTTAACCATCTTGGAGTGACAAACCATTGACCAACATGTTGTTCTGTTTCTGGATCTTCACCTTCTACTTCGCTGCTAGGTAACCATGCATCATATGAATCTGGATAATACCACCAGTGAACCAAGCTTAATTTGTTTTTATGTTCGATAGTTCTAAGATATTCTAAATTATTTTCTTCTGTTGTTGTTGTTTCATTTTGTTTTACAATATGTGTTGCTTGTTTTGATTCTTTAACTATTTTACCACCATGTTTTTCGACAATACCTTTAAGCTGTTCAATATTTTTAATATCTGGAGTAATAAAAACATTTGGATATTTTAAGGTACCATTTTTCTTTAATTTTTTAATTATTTATAAAAATTATATTAATATTTAGTTTTTTATAATTTAAAGATTTACCTAATATTTTATAATATACTTACAACTAAAGCATTTTCAATTTGATCTAATAATTCGAGAAAAGTATCTTTATTTGCAAAATCAATCATTTTAATATTTTTTTCAGTTTTAAAAGTTTGAATAATTTCGAATATTTGATATAAAGAACCATGTGATGAATAATCTTTAAATAATCTCATTGGTAATTTAGTTTTGTTTTCTGGTTTATTGCTTGCCTAAATAATAATAATAAAATAAAATTTAGTATTTGGTTTTTTTA
>NW_003519393.1:7018-10244 GCF_000190715.1 Dictyostelium purpureum
TTATTTATTTAACCGTAAAAAAAAAAAAAAAAAAAAAAAAAGAAAAGAAAAGAAAAAGTAAACAATATTGATTCTAAAAATAATTATTATTCGGGTTTAATTTTTTAATTTTTTACTTTTTAATTTTTTAAATTAATTTAGATTTAAAAAAAAAATAATGTATTTATTTATAAAAAAAAAAAATTAATAAAAATTGAAAAAATTTTAAAAAAAATTTAAAAAAAAAAAACAAAATTTTTTAAAAAAAATTTAAAAAAAAAAAAAAATGAAAATAAAAAAATAAATAATTTGAAAATTTGGAACCGTTAGTGGGGGCGGCACCTTATAAAAAAAGAAATGTGAAAAATATGAAATAAAATATGAAGATAGAAATAAATAAAAAAAAAAAAAAATAGAGAAATAATATTTAGAAGTAAATACAAAGAAAATAAAAACAGAACTGTTTTTTTTTTTTTTATTTAATTATTTTTTTATTTTTATTTTGAAGATAAAAAATTTTCAGTTAATTGATTATTATTAAAATTATAGAAAAAATTATTGGAGATGTTATTTTTAAAATATTTAAAATTATTTATATTTATATTAAAATAATTTAATAGTAGTAGTTCCAATTGATCTCTATTCTCTACTTTAATTACATGTCTTGCATTTGAAGGTGATATAATTGTAAATGAGTCGTTTGCATAAAAATAGTATCCATATTCACATAATCTACTAGAAACTGGTATTCTATAAGTGGTTTTATTAAATCTAATAGCTCTTTCATAGATAAGGTGGTTGGTTACTGGGTCGTTTAATTTAAATTCAAAAATTGGTTTGTATTCATCTTCTTGGTCTATTAGTTTTCTTTGTAAAATGAATGATGGGTTATCGGATTTAATTGATTGATTTTCGATTACTCTATAGTAGCATGGAGGTAAGAGGTCTGAGGTTCCTTTAATTGGTTCATAGTTTCCAATTTCAATTGGGTAAAAGTAATTTAAAAAACCCAAACCAATATCGAAAAGATAATATTTACCATCCTTCCATTTGAATACATTACCGTAATGATATTCGAAAATACTGTATATTTTATTTGGGGAATCTTCCATTGCTTTAATTAGTTTAATATCGATACCAAATTCTGTTAATAGTAAACCCCATATTAAATTTAAATGGAGACATCTGCCACCCCTTCCCTGGATACAGCCTACAATAGCATCGATATCGAATTGATAATTTCCTCCAATGAGATCAAAGTTTGAGTATGGAACATGTTTGGTAAATATTTCTGAAATCCTTGCAATGTCATCGAAAGTGTCGATTTTAAAATCATCAATTTCTATGTTTAGTTTTTTTGATAGTAATTCAGTTATACTTATATTTTTTTTTTGAAATGTTTTATAATCAATAATTTCTATTTTATCCATACTTTTAGTTTATATTTTATAATTTTTATTTTTTAATTAGTTTTTTATATTTTTTTAATTTTATTTTTATTTATATAAATTTATTTTATATTCAAAATTATAAAAAATAAATAAAAAATGATAGTATTTTATTTTATTAATCAAAATAAAATAGCGAATAGTATTTCTTATTTTTGTATACAATCCATGTAAATATGATATTTATGATTTAACCACTGGGGTGGTTTAACCCACGCACACATCCATTTTGAAATATAAAAAAAATTTATTGGTACTATATGGTTATAAAAATAGATATAAATTTAAGAGTTTAAATAACAATTAAAATCTTATATAAATAAATTTTATACATTATTTAAATTAATTTTTACTTTTAATTAAGATTTGGAGTTTTACATTTATATTTTAAAAGTATTTTTTAAATTAAATGATTTTAAATAATAAAATGAAATGAAATAAAATAAAATAAAATAAAATAAAATAAAATAAAATAAAATAAAATAAAATAAAATAAAAAATAATGCATATGTTTATTTATGGAAGAGAATCCTATTGGATTCAATTTTTTTAATTAATGTTGCTATTAATTAATCTATTAGCATCGATATTGGCTTGACATTCAAAATGGTTTTCTTCTTTTTTAAAGAATTTAAATAGACGAATATCTAAATTGAAATGCTTTAATAAAATCATTTCAAATTGTTCTATATCGTTAATTTTCGTAATACTTTTAGAATTCGATGGTGAAAAAATAGTTAAAGAGTTATTTGCAAGAAAATAATACCCCTCTTCTCTTAAAATACTAGCAACAGGGAAACAATACGGGGATTTAATAAACCTTGAAGAACGCTCTATAATAGCTTGAAATGTTATTTTTTCTTTAAACTTAAATTCAAAAACTGATATAAAGTCATTTTCTTCTTGTGTATTATTATTAATTAATTTTTTTTGCAAAATATATTTTTTATCTGGACCATAATTATTATTATTGTTTTCTATAACCCTAAATAAAGATGGTGGTAAAGATTTTGAATATCCTTCTATTGGAGTTTCATTACCAATTTCTATTGGATAATAGTGATTAAAATATCCCAACCCCACATCATGAAAGTAGTATCTGCCATCCCTCCATTTAAAAACATTACCATAATGAAATCTAAATATGTCATATATGTTATAAGGGGATTCTTCAATTGCCTTTACTAGATGAACTTTAATACCAAATTCGGTCAATAACAAACCCAATGCAATATTTAAATGTAAACACCGGCCACCCTTATTTTGAATACAATTAACAATGGTATCAATATCAAAATTTAAATTCCCTCCTATTAGTTCAAAATTTGAAAATGGTATTTCCTTACTAAATAATTGAGAGATTGATGCTATATCTTCTAATGCTTCAATTTCAAATTGGCTTGATTCTATTTTTAGTTTTTTTGAAATTAATTCTTTTATACAAATATTTTTTTTATTATAATTTTTATAATCAAAAAATTCAAAATTACTATCCATTTTTATTGCTCCTCTTATTTTTTATAATATTATTAAAATAAAATTGTTAATCAAAAAAAAAAAAAAAAAGAAAAAAAAAAAAAAAAAAAAAAAAAAAGAAAAAAAAATTTATTTTAAAAAAAAAAAAAAAACAATATTATTTAAAAACGCTAATGTAAAAGGGGGGGAGGGGATATATTTAAAAAATTAAAATTTAAAAACCCGTGAGGGGGGGAGTATTTTTCTTTAATTTTTTTTTTTTAAAAAAAATAAAAAAAATATCTTGGGACCATCTTTTTTCTTTTTATAAAAAAAAAACCCCC